>NC_046170.1:2891537-2983313 GCF_011064425.1 Rattus rattus
TTAAAAAAATCCACACAATAGCTTGCATATTCTTCAATTTTAAGAAAAGACTTATAATTCATTGACAAAATTGGCCTCGTAAGATGGCTCAGCAGGAAAGGTGATTGCTGCGCAAACCCGAGACCTGAGTTTGAGCCCCGGGACCCACACAGAGGTGGAAGGAGAGAGCAGATGCCACTAAGTTACTCTCTGACCCCCACATTCTGCACAATGACACACCCACCATGTTCACATGCATATATGTACCACAATAACAAATACTTTAAAATGCTTTTTGAAAAGAAATGAAAGATTGAACTAGAAAATGTCATCCTGAGTGAGGTAACCCAATCACAGAGAAAACACATGGTATGCACTCACTGATAAGTGAGTATTAGCCCAAAATACAATTACCCAAGATACAATCCACAGACCACATGAAGCTCAAGGAGAAGGATGACCAAAGTGCGGATGCTTCGCTCCTTCTTAAAAAAGGGGAGCAAGGGGTTGGGGATTTAGCTCAGTGGTAGAGCGCTTGCCTAGCAAGCACAAGGCCCTGGGTTTTGGGTCCCCAGCTCCAAAAAAAAAAAAAAAAAAAAAAAAAAGAAAAAAAAAAAAAACTTAAAAAAAAAGGTGGAATAAAAATATTCATAGGAGGGGATATGGAGGCAAAGTTTGGAGCAGAGACTGAAGGAATGGCCATTCAGAGCCTGCCCACATGTGGCATATATACTACCCAAAGACTACACATGGACTGACCCATGGCTCCAGCTGCATATGTAGCAGAGGATGGCCTTGTTGGGCACCAATGGGAGGAGAAGCCCTTGGTCCTGCCAAGGTTAGACCCCCAGTGTAGGGGAATGTCTGGGGGTGGTAAGGGGGATGGATGGGGGGAACACCCGTATGGGGAGGGGGGGAGGATGGGGAGCTTATGGACAGGAAACCGGGAAAGGGAATAACATTTGAAATGTAAATAAAGAAATATATCTAATAAAAAAAAAGACAAGGTTATCCACTCTCTCCACTTAAAGTCTTAGCTAAAGCAATAGAGCAATCGAAGAAGACCAAAGGGTTACAAATAGGAAAGGAAGAAGTCAAAGTATTTTTATTTGCAGACAACATGATAGTACACATAAGTGACCCTAAAATTCCACCGAGAAACTCCTACAACTGATAAACACTTTCAGACAAGTGGCTGGATACAAAATGAACTCACAAAAGCCCGTAGCACTCCTCTATACAGACGACAAATGGTCGGGAAAGCAGGGAAACCACGCCTACAGCCCCACATTCGATCATGTGCGGTACAGGAAGGTACTCGGATGGTATCGAAAGAAAAACGCTCAGCCCTAAATGCGATATCTCTCTCAAATCCCTCCAGTCAGGTCTCAGGAAACCCTTTGCAGGAAGTGGCAGAAAGAGTTCCAAGAGCCACAGGGATGGAGAACAACAATAAAACAAGTCCCTCTAAATTAACACGATCAACATACGTATGAACTCACGGAGACCGAAGCAGCGTGCGCAGGGTACAGGGGTCTGCACCAGCTGCGTTTCAAAAGATGAAAAGATTCAGTTTGCAAGTATTTTATTGAGAGTGGATACCTGCTCCCAACAGTAACCCAGAAGCAGTCTCCAAATGATAAGCACTTGCCAATCGAAATTTACTTTCCTCCAAGGGAGTCTCGCTGGGGAAACAAACTACTCTCGCAGGTGGGCTGCGCGCAAAGCAGTAAATGGCCAACAGAAAATGAACTCAACAGCAGCTAGGGATGCTTCTTGTCCTGCCAGAGCTCGCTCTTTTTCTTTTCGTAATTCTATTTTTATTTTATTTATATGCATTTCTCTCTCTTTTTACCCCACAAGTTCTTTGTGTACATACTCTGGCTTCCCTGCGAATGAGCAGGTCTGTTTCTTGTGCCTTCTCTTGGGCTCTTTTCTTTCTGTTTGTTTGTCTAGTTCATATGTGTTAATTTTTGTTTTAGCTTATTATATTTTATTTTATTTTAATTTTTCCATACAGACATATTAGCTTCCTAATGACAGGCAGAAAGCAGGTGGATCCAAATTGGGGGGATGGGGTGGGGGATGGAGAGGAGCTGGGAGAAGTAGAGGAAGGGGAAAAAGTAGTCAGGATATATTATGTGAGGAAAGAAAACTATCTTCAATAAAAGGGAAAAAAAAGAAAATTGAGAAAAAAGGGACTAATATATTTTTATAAAAGTTTTCACAATTATGATTGCTGGCTAGGACTTGAGGGACTGCATATATTTTTTGGGGTAACGTTTATTCTAATTATTGACATTCTTTTTTTTTTTTTTTTCGGAGCTGGGGACCGAACCCAGGGCCTTGCGCTTGCTAGGCAAACGCTCTACCACTGAGCTAAATCCCCAACCCCATTATTGACATTCTTATTGTAATGACAAATATTTATTTTATTAATATATCCACCCATCTGTGCATATTTCATACTTTGGTGCCAAGACAGCATTGAGGTAAGGGTTAGAGGTGATGCAATCTTATTCATTTAAAAAGGGATGGAAAAAAGCACGTGCGCCAAGGACAGAGGGGAGGAATTCCGAGGAAGGCGGACATTACGTCACAATGAGTCACAACGACACATCAGTTACTCATCCATTAGCTACTGCGGTTACAGGACTCTTTGAGATAGTTTATAAACAGTAAACCGTTCTGGGTCAGTTCTGGAGGCTAAGATATCTAGACCAAAGCAGATGGCAGATTTACTGTGTAGTGAGGACTGTTTTCATTTTTTTAAAAAAGAATTTTCATTTTAAATTATGTGCATATACGTGTCTGCATCTGTGCGTGACTGCGTCAGAGGTCAGAGAGGCTGTAGGATCCCTGGAGCTGGGGGTGGAAGTCATTGTGAGCTACGTGCTGGAAGCCAAACTTAAATCTTTTGCAATAGCAGCAAGTGGTTTTAACCATTGGACCATCTCTCCAGCACCATAGCCCTTTTCTTAAAGTATTAAAAAAATTTTTTTTTATAGGTGTGTGTGTGTGTGTGTGTGTGTGTGTGTGCGCGCGCGCGCGCGCGCGCAATGTGTGTGCATGTGCACGTGTGAGTGCGAGTATGGGCACATGGGCAGGCCTGTGTGTGTACGTATGCATTCTACTTGCAGACGGGTGCCCGTGTAGGCCAGAAGTATGCATTACGTCCATTGGAGTCAGAGTTAGAGGCAACTGTAAACCACGTAATGTGGGCTGTGGGCGCCAGAGACAGAACCAGGGTCCTTTGCGAGAGCTGCAAGCACTCAGAACTGCTGAGTCATCTCTCCAGTCCCAGAACCTTTTCTTATAGGAAGGCTATAATTTCTATGTGTACCTCACTTCGTGGAGCGCGCAAACAAATCTCCTCTGGCTTCTTTTGGGGGGAACCAACGCCATTTTTGAGTGCCCCGCCCCAGCAGCCTGACCACATCTGAAAGGTTCAACTTTAAATAGAATTGAGTTGGAGATGAAAACAAAAATTTTCATGGGGTGCGTTTTTACACTAGCACTGGATTGAGGCAATGTTTTAACATTTCTCACGCAATAGAAAGCTTCTATCCAAAAACATATTAAGTATGAAAACGTGATCTATCAGGTTAAAGAGGTCAGTTTTGTCCCTAAATTGTTAAGCATATTATTTTGAGTTAATGAAAAGGTCAACGAGTTTCTTAGGTACATTTTTTTCATTGATTAAAAATGGTCCCGGGTTTTGCCCTTCATTTTATTTTCTTAATTTGGTGACTCACAATGGGTTTTCAGTAATGAACCTTATTTGTTTAGAAGAAATGTGATTTGGATGTAATATACTTTCTTATATCTTAATGGATTTTATTATTTCCAGAATTTTTTTTGTCAGTGTTCTTAAAATATCGATTCTTTTCAAGTTTCTGTATTAAGCTAATGCTAGTATAATATATTTTCCTGTTATTTTCTTTACTGTGAAAGATCCTGGAGAATACTAAGTTTATTTTTCCTTTACTACTTTGAAGAATTCACCAGGCAAGACAACACCTGAGTTGGAATATTACTTTGGGGATTCTATTAAACTTTATTTAATAGTAAGTTTAAATTTTATTTATTTTATTTTTATTGGATATTTTATGTATTTACATTTCATATGTTATTCTCTTTTACCCCTCTCCCATATCCCCTCCCCCTGCTTATATGAAAATGCTCCCACTCCTACCCACCCACTCTTACACACCTACTCCCACGTCAACACCATGACATTTCCTTGTACTGGGGAAATGAGCCTTCATAGAACCAAGGGCGTCTCTTCCTATTGATGCCAGACAATGCCATCCTCTGCTACATTTGTGGCTGGACCATGGGTCCCTCCATGTGTACTCATTGGTTGGCGGTTGAGTCCCTGGAAGCTCTGGGGTAGAGGATATAGTTGGTTGGTATTATTGTTCTTCCTATGGGGTTGCAAACCCCTTCAACTGCTTCAGTCCTTCCTCTAACTTCTCCACTGGATTCTGCATGCTCAGTCTAATGGTTAGTTGAGAGCATCCTCATCTGTATTAGTAGGGCTCTGGCAGACCCTCTCAGGAGACATCCATATCAGGCTCCTGTCAGCATGCACTTCTTGGCATCAGCAATAGTGACTGCGTTTGGTACCTGCACATGGGATGGATCCCCAGGCGGGGCAGTCTCTGGATGGCCTCTTCTTCAGTCGCTGTTCAACTCTTTGTCCCTGTATATCCTTCTGTGAGCATTTTGTTCTCCCTTCTGAGAAGGATTGAAGTATCCACATTTTGGTCTTCCTTCTTCTTGAGCTTCATATGGTCTGTGAATTTTTTCTTGGGTATTCTGAGTTTTTAGTCTAATATCCACGTAACAGTGAGTGCATACCATGTCTGTTCTTTTGTGACTGAATTACCTCATTCAGGAAGACATTTTCTAGTTCCATTCATTTGCCTAAGAATTTCATGTAGTCATTGTTTTTAATAGCTGAGTAGTATTCCATTGTGTAGATGTACCACATTTCCTGTATCCATTCCTCTGTTGAAGGACATCTGGGGTTCTTTCCAGCTTCTGGCTATTATGAATAAGGCTACTATGAACATAGTGGAGCATGTGTCCTTGTTATATGTTGGGTCATCTTTTGGGTGTATGCCCAGGAGTGGTATAGCTGGGTCCAATTTTCTGAGAAACCTCCAGACTGATTTCGAGTAGTTGTACCAGCTTGCAATCCCACCAACAATGGAGGAGTGTTCCTCTTTCTCCACATCCTCACCAGCATCTGTTGTCACCTTAGTTTTTGATTTTAGCCATTCTGACTGGTGTGAGGTGGAATCTCAGAATTGTTTTGATTTGCATTTCCCTGATGACTAAAGATGTTGAAGATTTCTTTAGGTGCTTCTTGGCAAATTAATATTCCTCAGTTGAAAATTCTTTGTTTAGCTCTGTACCTCATTTTTAATAGAGCTATTTGATTCTTTGGAGTCTAACTAATTTGTGGAAAGATGTTGAGTAAATTTGGTTTTGTCATGAATATTTTGGTTTCTCTGTATATATATGTATATATATTAGTTTTCTGTATATATTAACCCAACCCTAATCCATTTGTCAATTCTTGATCTTAGAGCATAAACCACTGGTGTTCTGTTCAGAAAATTTTCCCCTGGTACCTATATGTTCAAGACTCTTCCCCACTTTTTCTTCTATTAGTTTCAGTGTATCTGGTTTTATGTGGAGGTCTTTGATCCACTTAGACCTGAGCTTTGTATGAGGAGATAAGAATGGAGATAACAATTTGCCCACAGCTCTCTGTACCCAAATCCCATGGGGGAGAGAGTTGGACTCCCAGAAGTACAGACAATCCTGAGAGCTCAGGGGAGACCTTCTGCTCACATTCCTGGCCCAAGAGGAACCTGTGGAGTGCCCTCTGGATAGAGGACCCTAGGAGAAGTCAGGGGCAGGACCCTTCTGGTTTCTGCCTGAGACCAGAGCTGAAAGCCAGTGGCCAGGAGGGCTGACATACCTGAGAGCAGAGGTAAGACCAACTCTTCTGCTCCAAGCGACCCACCTGGAGGCTTCATGACACACATACCCAGGAGCAGCCCTCTGTTCCCAGATCCAGCAGAAAGAAAACAGGTCTACAGGAGTGCTGACACACAGGCTTACAGGAGGGTCAAGCCTCTGTCAGAGACAGGAAGACCAGCTAACACCAGACAACCTGATGGCGAGAGAGGCAAGCACAGGAACCTAAGTAAGAGAAACCAAGATTACTTGGCATCATCAGAGCCCACTTCTACCACCAAAGCACACACTGGATAGCCAAACACACCGGAAAAGCAAGATTTGGATTTAAAATTACATCTCATGATGATGAGAGAGGACTTTAAGAAGGACATAAATAAATCCCTTAAAGAAATACTGGACAACACAGGTAAACAAGTAGAAGCCCTTAAAGAGAAAACACAAAAATCCCTTAAAGAATTATAGGAAAACACAACTAAACAGGTGAAGGAATTGAACAAAACCATCCAGGATTTAAAAATGGAAATAGAAACAATAAAGAAATCACAAAGAGAGACAACCCTGGAGATAGAAAACCTAGGAAAGAGATCAGGAGTCATAGATGCAAGCATCACTAACAGAATACAAGAGATAGAAGAGAGAATCTCAGGGGCAGAAGATACCATAGAAAACATTGACACAACCATCAAAGACAATGTAAAATGCAAAAAGCTTCTAACGTAAAACATCCAGGAAATCTAGAACACGATGAGAAGATCAAACCTAAAGATAATAGGTATAGAGGAGAGGGAAGACTCCCAATTTAAAAGGCCAGTAAATATCTTCAACAAAATTATAGAAAACTTCCCTAACCTAAAGAAAGAGATGACCATAATCATACCAGAAGCCTACAGGACTCCAAATAGATTGGACCAGAAAAGAAATTCCTCCTGTCACCTAATAGTCAAAACACAAAATGCACAAAACAAAGAAAGAATATTAAAATCAGTAAGGAAAAAAGGTCAAGTAACATATAAAGGCAGACCTATCAGAATTACACCAGACTTCTTACCAGAGACTATGAAGGCCAGAAGATCCTGGGCAGATGGCGTACAGACCCCAAGAGAACACAAATGCCAGCCCAGGCCACCATATCCAGCAAAACTCTCAATTAACATAGATGGAGAAACCAAGATATTCCATGACAAAACCAAATTTACAAAATATCTTTGTACAAACCCTTCCCTACAAGATAATTGATGGAAAACTCCAACAGAAGGAGGGAAACTACACCCTAGAAAAAGCAAGAAAGTAATCTCCTTGCAACGAACCCCAAAGATGAGAGCCACACAAACATAATTCCACCTCCAACAACAAAAATAACAGGAAGCAACAATCACTATTCCTTAATATCTCTTAACGTCAATGGACTCAATTCCCCAGTAAAAAGACACAGACTAACAGACTGGATCCGTAAAGAGAACCCAGCATTTTGCTGCATACAGGAAATACACCTCAGTGACAAGGACAGACACTACCTCAGAGTAAAAGGCTGGAAAAATTTTTGCAAACAAATGGTCCCAAAAATCAAGCACACATTGCACCTCACACAATAAGACTGGGAGATTTCAACACCCCCACTCTCATCAATAGAAACAGAAACTAAACAGAGACATAGAGAAACTAACAGAAGTTATGAACCAAATGGATTTAACAGATATTTATAGCACATTTCATCCTAAAACAAAGAATATGTCTTCTTCTCAGTACCAAATGATACCTTCTCCAAAATTGACCATATAATCGGTCACAAAGCAGGCCTCAACAGATACAAGAAGATTGAAATAATCCCATGCACCCTATCAGATCACTACCAACTGATCTACAAAGGCTGGTCTTCAGTAACAACAAAAACGACAGAAAGCCCACATGTGTGCTTTGAGCTTTATTAAGGTTTCTTTTATGAATGTAGGTGCATTTGGAGCATAGATATTCAGGATTGAAAGTTCATCTTGGTGGGTTTTTTGTTTGATGAATAGGAAATGTCCTTCCTTACCTTTTTTTTTTTTTTTTTTTTTTGATAACTTTTGATTGAAAATCTATTTTATTGGATATTAGAATGGCTACTCCAGCTTGGTCTTACTATCTTTGACTGGAGCTTGTCTGTCCTGTGGGCGCTCCTGGGAGACCCGCTCTCTCTGGGGAGGTTTTGGGTCTGGAGGGATGTGGGACAGCCTTAGGTCTGGGTGCAGATCGAGACTGGAAGGGTCTTGTCCCAGGTCACCCTGTGACTCCTGCACCCTGCAGACTCCTGGCAGTTCTCTCCTTGGGCAGTGAGTGCAGCGAAAGTGTGGTCCCATCTGTGGGCTTAGGAGTGAGAGCACTCCTGGGAGACCAGCTCTTGGCGGGCAGGTTTTGGGTTCCGAGAGCTCTGGGACAGCCCCAGCTCTGGGTGCAGTTGGAGACCCGAAGGGTCCTGTTTCATGCTGTTCCACGGTTCCTGTACCCTCTGCGCTCCTGGCAGGTGTCTCTTTGGACAGTCAGTGGAGCAAAAGTGGGGTCCTACCTATGAGCTTAGGACAGAGAGCACCCCTGGGAGACCAGCTCTCTGCAAGCAGGTTTTGGTTTTGGGTTCCGAGGGCTGTGGGACAGACAGCCTTAGCTCTGGGCACAGATTGAGACCAGAAGTGTCAAGTTTAAATTTTAAACTAGTTTAAAGTAGCTAAATCTTATTACCTAAAATTTTTTCATTTCATTAACTGTTTCAAATTAGCATAATGGTAGTAACTATCTTCTAAAACAGCTTTACAGGACATCATTTGCATATATTATGTATGCAGAATGATGGGTTGTCTCTCTACATTCTCATAGATGCATGTAATTTCACATGATCACAATCAGTCTCACCATTACATCTCTGTGATCACAAACACCTCACTATTACATCTCTGTGGTCACAATCAGTCTCACCACTATATCTCTGACACAATCAGTCTCACCGTTACATCTCCGCGGTCACAAACACCTCACTATTACATTTCTTGTATTCTCTTCCTTCTCTCGTTGGCACCTTCCTCTCCCCCAAGTAGCCCCCCCCTTACCTTCATGTCTTTTTGTGTAAATGCAGACGAAATGTAGAACCGACATAGCATTTGTTTTTATGACTCTGCCTTATTCCACTTTACATACTTAACACAGTGCTTTCCTGTTCCTTCTACTTTCCTGCCAATGACATTATTTTACTCTTCTTTGAGGTGGAGTGATACTCGCATGTATATCCACACTATTTTTTAAATAAACTTTATTGAAGTGTAATTAGTATACAGAAACTAGATATAATCTATGGGTCAGTTTATTTGTAATTAATTAATTTAATTTTATTTATCTTAATCCTTTATGTCGGGTTTTGTTGCTGTGAGTAGATGCCATGAGCACAGCAATTCTTATAAAGGAGAACATTTAATTGGGGCTGGCTTACAGTTCACAGGTGTGGTGGATTATCATCACAGCATGAAGCATGGTGGCATGCAGACAGACATGGTGCTGGAGACACAGCTGAGAGTTCTACATCTGGAACCCCACGCAGCAGGCAAAGAGTGACCCTGGACATGGCTTGAGCTTCTGAAATGTCAAATCCTACCCCCTGTGACTAAAATAACCCTAAAGAACCATGTCAGCATCCCCGACTTCAGACTATACTACAGAACTATCATAATAGAAATGGCATGGTGTTGGCATAACAGATGCGGTGATCAATAGAATAGAATAGAAGACCCTGACATAACTCCACATAACTATAATAAAGACACCAGAAGTACACACTGGGAAGAAGCATCTTCAATAAATGTTGTTGGTCAAATGGGATGGATGCATATTTATCCAGAATTCAGACAGAGCCATACTTAGCACCCTGCACAGAACTCAACTCCAAATGGATCAAAGACCTCAGTATAAAACCAGATATACTGAACCTAATAGAAGGGAAAGCAGGAGGTGCTCTTGAACTCATTGGCGTAAGGGAAGACTTTCTGAAAAGAACAGCATCGGCAGAAGGAATTTATTTTTAAATAGTTGAAACTCATGACTGGTTGAGTTTCGCTAAAGCCGGCTATATCATAAACTGTAACAATTTTCCCTTTTCTATCACATAAAACTCCTACATTTCTCAGTAGCCCTATAGTCCTTTTCCTCTATCGTCCTATGATCGTGATGGGTGCCTGCTATCACACCACGCTTCCCTTTTTCATGTTGTTTCGTGGATATGATCCTGTCTGTTGGTCACAGTGGCTGGTGTGGCTATTATTATTTTCTTCTCAGGTGATGTCACCCAGTGAGACCATAGTTTGAACCTTCGGTAACATTTACCCCATTCTGCTTTGTGATGTCCACTCATAGAGCTGCAGTAGTAGGGACAGGCATCCCTGCTGCTCACATCTCTGTTAGCGAAATCCCCTTCCACATCCGTCACGAACTAATATCAGGCTTCTCCCCTCTGGCTTCATTTGGCGTGAGAAGTTTATAAACGTGGCTGCTGTCTGAGGCCTGAATACCAGACAATGGATTATGTTTGAAGAACCCAATAGACTGACCAAAGCCAAATTTCATTTCTATTACAAAGCAAGTGTTGTCTGTTTAGTTTTATTATATGCAATTAAGAGCTCACTGGAGCCCAAGGAAGGCTGTCTAAACATCACTTCTGCTGCCAAAATGTATCCTTGACGATCCGTGTTTTGTGCAGAATATCGTTTAATTTTATATGTTAGAGACGTTTTGGTATTCAGGGATTGTCAGCCCTTTGGTTTAAGGAAGTTTGATGGGGGTTACTGTGGACTTCATTGTTCAAATGAAAAGTTCAGAAAAGAGGGTATAATGGGATTTGGAATCTATTCTATGTGCTTTTGAATACAGTCTAACCATTATATTAAATCCAAGGTGGATAGAACAGAGCCGGTGCTGTGCACAATTTTTCTTACTTTGAAGCCAGCTACGCGGAGAATTTTTATGTTTTGTTTTCGGAAAGTAGGCAGATTATATTCTCGGTTCATCTCTGTTTTGCGGAGGTAAAATTAGAGGCCCCAGCCTCCTGCTGGCAGAACGAGCTCTCAATTTCTCACTGTCGAAATTCAATCTGATTTCTATCTTTTTCACTAAGAAAGCTGTCAGCAGCAAAATAAGCACATTCCCCGTCAGAGAACCCACTCATTTCTGAGGTACACAGATTTCTTCTCGTGGGGAAGAATTCAAATAATTTAAATTGTTTCTGACTTTTAATTTCTTTCCTGGGAAATGGGAGATGACGTCGGTGTGGACTCTAACTGCGGGACAAAATGGAAGAAGGATGCTCATGGTGACATCCCCCAGACCTTTGGGCTCGAGGGTGGCTTGTTTACAACATACCAAACAGGGCTTCCGTCCACGTTTTCATCCGCTGCTAGACTTCTGATCAGATCTCTAGATGCCTCCTCCAAAGATGAGCCAATAAAAGGAAATTCCTTTCAAAAGCAGCCATGGTATAGGGCTATATTTTGCCAGAATAAAAAAAAAAAAAAAGAACTGCTTTGGAAATTAAGTATATATATTTTTTCTTTGTTAGAATTCCTTTGAGTTTGGGAAATGGCCCTTTCTTTGGGGACAGATGAAATTGCAGTTGCCTTACTGTGCTACAAAAGAATAAAAAAAGCCACTTAACATGGCGTCTCTTTCTTTCCTAGCTCCCTTTAATTTTCTTGGGTTTGTTTGTTCGAGGGAAGTGTTTAATAGCGTGTATTGTTTTATAGCCGTGTCTTTATGATGAGCGTAAGAGTTGCTCTGGTTTCGGAACCCCCTTAAATAGACTTGTAAAACTGCGAGCCTTTTGCTTTTTAAACTGTAAATGGCACTATCTTTCATTCTCTCCTGCCAGTTCTGCAAGCGTTCAGAATCTCAAATCTCGGGATTTGGATTGGAAGTGGTAGGCATGGTGCACACATGCATATGGATGAGCTACCTATCGCTGGGCAAAGCCTCTCCCCTTCTGTGCAAATGCATCTGACAGCGTTGGGGGGGGGGGAGAGGGAAAGGAGCTCTCGAGCAGATTTGGAGTCAGCCAGAAGTCTATCACGATAGTTGTCAGAGGACTTCCAGGATTTTAAAAGGTTCCCATACTCTCCCTAGCGGTACCACGATTAGTCAAGCTCCCCCTTAGGATGAAGATGCTTAAAAACTCAACTGGAGGTTGGAAATGGGCTCTCATCAGCGTACACATCTAACAGAATAAGATGAACCCCACCCTTCTCTTCGACCGCGCATGTGTGTGGTGTGTGATGAGTTCTCTATTTATTCAATTTAACTTTTATTTCAAGACAGGATCTCGCCGTGTAGCTATTAAGACTCGCTATACAGACATGCTTTATTGAAGTACAATTAGTATACAGAAACTAGATATAATTTATAGGACTTCAAGTGTTTGGATCTGTGTATCGTCATTGTAATCAAGATAAAACATATACATAACTCCTCCTTATATCTTATATCTTCTCTCTCTGTTCCCCCTCTGTCTCTGTCTCTCTCTTTGGAGGCAAAATCTCTCTCCCTGGCTGGCCTGAACTTCCCATGTAGACCACATTGGCCTTGAACTCCTAGAGATCCACCCACTTCTGGCTCCTCCCAAGTGCTAGGATTAAAGATGTCTGATGCCACTCTGTCAGGCTCAGTATAATTTTTTGAAGACCTAGCACATAGGTTCCTGCTAGCGAGTTAAATGTTATACACTAAATAAGCCTGAATCTTAGCTTACGTTGTTGGACTACAGATGACACCATTACGGTTGGGATACCTATATCTATGTACTCATTCATTTTGAGCTTCTTATTGGATTATATCATTTCTCCTTTTACCCTCCTCCCTCCCGTATGCGTCTCTTTCCCTCTTTCTAATTCATGGCCTCTATTTTCATTCATGGCCATTACCCGCATCTATATCTACATCTATGTCTATCTCCTGTTCAGTCTGTATAATGTTAAATGTATGTGTGTTTTGGGGGTTGATCATTTTTATTGTGTTGTGCCTTGTTTGTGAGCCCAGAGGACAAACCAGGAACCAATTCCTCTGCAATCACATTGTGGTCTCTTTATTATAAACTTAAGTTTGGACTTGTTCACCGCTGGCCCACGGGACGGTTAGGTGGAGTAGCCCCGAACTCTCATCAGGACAACGTTTTATAGGAAATGGGAGCAAGAGATGTGTGTGTGTGTGTGTGTGTGTGTGTGTGTGTGTGTGTGTGTGTGTGTGTGTGTCTGTGTCCCCATTCTGGCAAGTATCTAATTGAATGACTATTGTAAGCTATAGGCGAGTGCTTTGAAGAGAGGCCTTATACAACCACAAACGGTCTGAACCAATCTGAATGGTCCGAAAGCATATCTGAACCAATCAGACTCATCTTTGATTAACTCTTGCTAGTAAGTAACTAGGGAGTGACTCTGGCCAAGGACCAGCTGTGGGGGTCCTTCCTGGTACTTGAGTACAGCTTGGGTTCAGCTGTGGCTCAAATTCTCAGGCTGTTTTCTCCTCTTTCTTTCAAGATGGAGGCGGGTCTCAAGATGGAGTAGACGTGGCTTCTCAATTGGGTAGCCAATCGGTGTGTTCCTCCCTGCGGAAGGCTATTTCTCTTGCTCTTCGCATTCCTTAGTTGCCTGTAGCTCTTTGTGTACTGTCGAGACCTTATGGGTCTTTACTTTTCAAAAAGGGGGAAAAACGCTTTTCCTTTTAGGCCTGTCTATTGGGGTTGACTTTGTTAGACAGTCTTGTGGGTGGGGCTTTATGGACGTAGCTTCTGACATTACTAGGAGCAAGTTCCCCGCTCCTCTGGCTCTTCTAATCTTTCTATCTCCTCTTCTGCAATGTTCCTTGAGCTTTAGTTATGAGAACTGCTTGTATCCACTGGGATTTGGTTCCGTAACTCTGCATTTTGGTCAGTTGTGCTATTCTGTAACCACGGGGAAGAGGGAGGCACGTTAGAGCAGTAAATAGCAAGTGTAGCCATACCTCAGCCGTCTTTAGTCACGTGATCAAGCTATCCATACGAAGCTACCAGGTAGAAAATGGGGACAACACATCAGGTACTTGCAGGGAAATTGGGTGGAGGGGCAGGAGGGACAGTGAAGGAGACTCTTCCTTTTCGTCCCGAAGGACTTGTCACTGACCTGCAATTGTATGTCCACCCCCAACCCCCAAATAACAGTTATCCTGCAGTTAGCCAGATTTTTCTTCTTACAAGGCCATCTAGTGACCCCTGGTTTTAACTGATTAGTGCCTTTGGGTTTCATCCACATAACTAGTACCACTCAGGAGGACTCTGGGAAATCCAATTTGTCCCCACTTCATCTTGTTTCGATGGATATTGCATTAGACTTTATAGATCACAACGCTGCAACCGGAGTTTCCAGCAGTCTCCTTCGGGGATGGTGTTTAAAGGGGCCTTGAAGGAGGAAGAGAAGCTCTGCACGTGAAGAGGGACACGTGAATGAACTGGAGGAAGCAGCTGTAGCGGAGAAGGGACGATGGGAAATGGCTCCGTTTCACTGTTTGTGCTCATTTGTGCCCCTGCCTCTACTCTTTGGCCCTTTCTGCCCTGTTCCACACTCTGTAAGGTGGACAGGCGAAGAATGCACCACTCGGATCACGTGCTTCGTTCGGACCGCTCTCACCAGCGAGACACTGGCAATGGACGGGAGGGGGGTGGTAAAAATAGATTGCGGCTCTTTTTTGCCTGACTCCTCTCAGTCTTGGTGATCCAATTCCAGCGAGATGAGCATCCTGCCAGTTCCTCTGTAGACCTCTGTGACTTCAGTTCTCACCGAGTTCCTAGACCATCCTAGCTTTGGCTTTAGGGGCTATTAATGTTTTCATATTATTATAGTTCCTTGTTACCGGTCTTTGGCCTGTTCCTAATATTCTGCTTATACCGCCATAAGTGGTATGTAAATTAAAGAACCTTCTTTGTAACAGTATGGTATAGATTCTATTTCACGCAGGGAGCATGGTTTAGTCATGTGGGTTCTGAGGTTTACAGCCAAGGGCACATCTCTTAAGTTTAATAAAAGTACTAACTTTCTTACTGCAGCCAAGCTTTCTGATTCTCACATGCTGTGGACTTAGGTAAAGAAGAACTTTGGAGAACTTAGCTGCTATGCTTGTGGTTATACATAAGGCTGGCCAAAGTCAAGCTTGCAAGGTTGGAGGAAGATTTTCTACACCCCCTGATTCCTGTATCCCCTTCCTATTTAGAAGCCCATTTCTAGCTCATGCATTGTTACTGTGGCTAAACCGAAGAATTTAAATAACTTACACCGAAAGTCGCATTAATTTCTAAGCTAGTCGCCTGCACATTTAATGTATGGTTTCGTGATAGAGGATATGTGGGTTTTGATGAATTAGTAAGTTAATCCTTTCCCCAAGCAGAAATCTCATAAAACGAGATCCCTGCTGATAATAAGTTTGCTAGGATATGGTATCTCAATATCTCTTTCTCTTCTGAGATGTGTCACAAGAAATTTGTTGCCATTCCTAGGTAAACTATTGGAGTTTGCAAATAATTACCTATGGATTCATGGTTATCCTATAATAACAACAGAATACTTTCTTGCATTCGCCTCTGCTCTCCTGAGAAAAAGAAAAAGCAATTAAGATACAGCTGACGTGCAGGGAATTATAGAAACCCCAGGCTGCTATGGCTTCATTTCAGCAGAGCAAAGTGATGAGTGGTGAATCAGGTTAAACAGCTAGCACCTTGGAACAAAAAGACAAAGAAGTTTATGACTGGAGATGTTGCTTCTCGTTTAGGGTACGTAAAAGGCCTTATTTTCCCCTAGTGGTGTGTGTGTGTGTGTGTGTGTGTGTGTGTGTGTGTGTGTGTGTATGGGGCAGTAGAGGCCAATATACACAAATTGTACACAAACTAATGTTCATGTAATGGTATTTATGTATGTGTTTTAATGATTTATGTTTTAGTTAATCATTTTTACTTTTTTTTGTGTTTATGCACACAAGTCTGTGGGTGACTGGGGAGTTTGGAAGAGGGCATCAGGTGATTACGGGCTGCCTGACATGGATGTTAGGAACTGTACTTGTATCTCTTGCAAAAGACACAAGTGTTCTTAGCCGTTGGGTCACCTTTCCAGTATGTTCTATCAATTTGATTGGATCAGGGAGTGCCTGGAAGTCCAGTAAAGCAACCTCTGCTGTGAGCATTGTGTCCAGAGGGGAGGAGAGGCTCTGAATGTGAGCGGTACCACACCACAGATGGGCTCAGATGAAATCAGAGCAGGTAAAGAGAAAACCCACCAACATCCTTCCTCTATCCCCTCCCCCTCCTCTCCTCCCCCACCTTCCCTTTTCCTGGCTGCCACAAGATGAGCAGTTCCACACCTCTCCACCCTCTCAAATGAACTAACCCCTCTGAAAACATGAACCTAAGTAGCAATTCATGCTTGCCTGTTGCTTTCTTCAGGTATTGGTCCCAGAGATAAAGTCGGTAGAGTTTACATGTAGAGTGTCACTTTGGCAGGTGGGGGACCCGATGAGTGATCTACCATTGTCTGACACACAGCAGATACTTGGCATGGATTCATGAGAAGGGAAAAGGTAGACCACAGGCACTTCCCTTTCAGCCTCATCTCTGCAGCATGACAAAGGGGACAAGAGGTCCCAAGGCTGCTTATATCCTCACCTGCCCTTCCTCCTGTCCCATCTCATGTAATTAACTAACACTGCGGCCATTAGTTTCACTTACTCTTCTGTTAAACACAATACCAGTATTTACATGAGAGTGTTGGGGAAACCCAAAAACATGGGCACATGGAGAAATATAGACAAGCAACATTAAAAATGATTTGTTATTCTTGTCTCCATGTGAGATTATTCATGAAAAAGCTGCCTGGTGCTCTCTGTATTAGGAGAAACTGGTAAATGGTTCTCTGCCTCTGGGGGAAATGATTGGGTGTTGGGATGGGGAATTTAACTGTTCAGACTGGCCCATGGACTTCTCTCACTTAAATTTGAACAAACACGATTTAAAGTTGGCTTATCGGAAATGCAAATCAAAACAACCCTGAGATTTCACCTCACACCAGTGAGAATGGCTAAGATCAAAAACTCAGGTGACAGCAAATGCTGGCGAGGATGTGGAGAAAGGGGAACACTCCTCCATTGTTGGTGGGGTTGCAGACTGCTGCAACCATTCTGAAATCAGTCTGGAGGTTCCTCAAAAATTGGACATTGAACTGCCTGAGGATCCAGCTATACCTCTCCTGGGCATATACCCAAAAGATGCCCCAACATATAAAAAGACACGTGCTCCACTATGTTCATCGCAGCCTTATTTATAATAGCCAGAAGCTGGAAAGAACCCAGATGCCCTTCAACAGAGGAATGGATACAGAAAATGTGGTACATCTACAAATGGAATATTACTCAGCTATCAAAAACAATGACTTTTGTGAAATTAAATGGTTGGAACTGAAACTATCATCCTGAGTGAGCTAACCTAATCACAGAAAGACATACATGGTATGTACTCATTGATAAGTGGCTATTAGCCCAAATGCTTGAATTACCCTAGATGCCTAGAACAAATGAAACTCAAGACGGATGATAAAAATGTGAATGCAGATCGCTCATGAGAGACACAGCCAGAATACAGCAAATACAGAGGCGTATGCCAGCAGGAAACCACTGAACTGAGAACAGGACCCCTGTTGAACAATCAGAGAAAGAACTGAAGAGCTTGAAGGAGCTTAGACCCCATATGTACAGCAATGCCAACCAACCATTTCCAGGACTAAGCCACTACCCAAAGACTATACATGGACTGACCCTGGACTCTGACCTCGTGGGTTGCAATGAATATCCTAGTAAGAGCACCAGTGGAAGGGGAAGCCCTTCCTGCTAAGACTGAACCCCTAGTGAACTAGACTGTTGGGGAGAGGGCAGCAATGGGGGAGGGGTGGGAGGGGAACACCCATAAGGAAGGGGAGGGGGGAGGGGGATGTTTGCCCGGAAACCGGGAAAGGGAATAACATTCGAAATGTATATAAGAAATACTCAAGTTAATAATAAAAAAAAAAAAAAAAATAAAAAAAAAAAACAAAGAAAAAAAAAAAAAAAAAAAAGTTGGCTTTATCATTTATGACAAATGAACAGATTTCAGGAATTGAACTCAGGTCCTCAGCCCTGGTGGCAAATGCCTTTACTCCTTAGATGTAGCCATCTAAGGAGTGCTACGTGCGAGTTAAAGTTGGCTTTGATGGAATGAAATAAAAGTTTGAGTAGTTTGGTTGAAATAAATCTTCATTTCCGGGCAAATATTTCAAGTTGCTTTTATGAAGGTACACAGCTGACTGCAAAACATCAAAGAATGAGGAGCAGAAGATTCCACTCCCTAAATGCTTCATTGAGTGTTCCCATCTCCAAAATGGGTACATGTTTGTATAGGGCTACTTGGGGGGCTGTGTTAAAGAACAGACTGAAATGTCTTGCACAAGGTCTTAGGAATACATGTATTATAGAGATTATAATCCACTCTCCTCAGATTCAATCTAGTTGGTGAACTCTGTATAATTCTGACAATTTCTTATGTGAGGATGTGGGGTTTAATAAATATCCGATACCTTCTTCCCCTCTATGCCCCCCTTTCAGCTTATAGATGACGCTTCCCACTGCTTATCTAAGAAACTGTGGGAGTGTACATTTTCAGTGTAAGGGAAGGTGGGGTGCCTTACCCTAGAAAATTTCCTGAGCTATCCAAGTCTCTTAGGCAGAAAGTACAAGAGATAAACACTATTGCTCATGTGGAAATCAATACCCAGCCATTGTTCTGTCCTCAAGAACGAGACAGTTCTGTTCTGAAGGGAGAGGTGTGATCGTATGATAGTTTGTGCTACACCTCATCTGGCCAGCAATTGTGAAGGAAGCGACTTGATAACCCCAGGTGACTGCGACAATGAAACCCACCAGGGACTTGAAAATGAGAATGTCAGTGCATCACTTTTATTTTATTTTTAAAGACAGAGGTATAAAAGGTTTAAAGAAAATATTGTCCTGAAATGATGAGATACTCTGAATCCATTCTTTTGCTGTTAAGCGAGTCCAAGACTTGGGTCTTCCGGACACACTGGGATTTCAAATACTTCTTGAATATTGTATGGATCAGAAATGCCCTGTAAGTGATACAGATAATAATGGGACTGCTCCAGCAAAAGGGGAATGGCAGCCATTGGGTTGGTCCCTGACTATATTAAATCCTCAGTGAGTTTTGTAATAAGTCTCTCCCAGTTAGGGGACAGAGGCAGTCTGGCATGGCTAAAGAGGAATGGCTCACAGTACCTTGTCACAAGTCCGCCTCTGGAGAGGTCATCCAGGGAAAGAGCAGTCTGTCCAGTTGCTCCTTGGATGGGTGTCTCTTCAGATGGCCTGAGCATCTCTGCCAGGACTTGATGGGCTACTCCATGATAACCAGGGATTTAAAGACTGTCTCTCTCTTTAATGCTACCCTGGGATGCTGAGGTCTCAGCGCAGTAGAGTCATATTCCTATTAGTCCTCGCCCAAGTAAAGGACGAGGCATCCTTCTTTTCCAGTTTGACATTCATCTTTCCAGTGCCCTTTTTTTGTTTACAATAAACATGTTGCTCCTTTCCTAGCCTCTTCTTTCCCCAGTGTTTTTGGCTTCCTCCTCTGGGATCTCAGTTTTTAGTCTTTGAGCACATCCACTACTGCTAGAACCAATCTTCTGTTTTGCTTTTCTTCTGCAGTCAAAGTCATTGGAAACCTTTTGAGCAATCTCCAATATTTGGGACGTATTCAAACCCTTCTAATTGCTGCAGTTTCTAATGTTGAGGGTAGGCTGTACAACAAAAGCGATATTGGTTGCTTGCTGGCTTCCTGGAGCCTCTGGATCTATGGGGGTGACTACCTGGCAAGCTTCGCAGAGGAATCCAGAGGTCGGGGGGGGGGGACGACTCTTGGAGCTCTTGTAACCTTAGACAGATTGGTAGGTTTTCTAGCAGCTGAGCTCAATCCTCCAAAAATGGCCCAGTGAAAATCATCCAGAGCCTCCTTACCTTGGTCAGCCTTGGGGTCCCAGTCAGGTCAGCGAGAGGAGAAAAATCCGTTCTATTTGGGTTGTGTTGCCCTCCAGCCATCCTCCACCTGCTCAAGGGTGGCTTTCCTCCTTTCAAGCTGGATCCTGTTTCTCTCTTCTGCTGTGAGGAGGGTGGCCAGAGGCTGGTGCCAATCTTCCAAGGTCAGCTGGTATAAACCACAGTCTGGAGAAGACTAATGAAGGCCTGAGGTTTTCCTGAGAATGATGCGTTCTGAGTTTTTCAATTATGCAGGTAATTGGATAAAAGATATACACCACGTAAGGGGTAGAAGGGGACTCTTTGGATCTCAGGTATGCAAAAAAATCCCCCTTAAATGGAGGATGGGTGCCTACTTGTGTCCCAAATAAATTCTTCCCAGAGCCCCATAGCCAGAGACAATTCACTGTATGTGAAGGAGTGAGGGGGGCTGAGGTAAAAGAGACTATCCCTCACAGTGTGCTGGGGCAAGTATTTTTCCCTTGTTAGTTGTAGCCAGGGACCACATGAGGTGGGGGAAAGTTAAATTCCACCACTAGGACTGAATAAACAGGAGGAGGTTTGGATTTCTTTGGGTGACCTGGACAATTCAAGAGGATTTGGGTCCCCAACAAGAGGGCATAGGTCTTAAGCTAGGGGTATGGCTCTTATGTCAGAGAAAGCCACTGGTCCATGAGTAAAAACTGGACAGTATCATCAGGATCTTCAATTATCATGTTCTAGACAACCTGAACCATATGGGGACCCAGAGATCCTTCACTGGGCCATCTGACTCCCAAGAGGACCAATTGATTCACAGAATGTTTGAGAGTTTTCTGGGCAAGAAATGGACACCATATCCACTGTCATCTACAAAGCTTTCCTTGAAATGTTCAACATGCACTACAATGGTGCATTGGGTCACTCTCCCTCCCATTTTCAGTTCTATTCCAACAACCAATAGAACTTATAGAAACACACAGAAAGACACACAGACACACAGTAAAGACAAACAGGTGGTCCCACCCAGACTTAACCAGGGGACAAGGTGATACCTCACAGGGATCTTGGCCACTGGAATTAGACTGTATCCAGCCATTCCTATGTGTCCTATTGAGAAGGCTCCACAGACAGATTTAACAATGGATGTCTCAGACTCCAGCGACTTTCTATAACTTCCCATTTTGGGTGGAGATGATGGAAGCCTCTGGGGTAGTAGGAGGCAGGAGAAGTTTGTGAGACCCTGGAATATCACAGGGTGCTCACCTCCCAGGAGCTTTCCCTTTTCTGCACTATTGACCTGGAGTAGATCCAAGACCTCCAGTGTCCTAGTGTCTTAGTCTATGGGGATCTTGCTGGAGCCTCAGGAATGTTTCAAGGTAATCAATCATACTGGAGATTACCACATGTGTATTTTTAAACCTCAAAGGAAAGTCTTTATTGCTGGCCAGTGGGTGTATGGGGAACTTGTCTTAGTCATGCAGCCCTGGGCATCATAGCTCTTTCTTTTTTATGCTCAGGGACCACATGCTTGGTGGCACACTTCATGTAGCAAGAAGCTTAAGTACAGAAGCCAAAAAGCAAGGTCAGCACATCTAGGGACTTCTTTGTTACCATTTTGGCAAGTGTTGAGACCTATGTGATGGGGTTTTAAGATCAAAATGGTGTCTCCAACATGGCATCTGCCATGCAAAGTCTAGGGCCCTGTTATACTCTTCTGGCCTCTAAGGATATCCAACATATATCACACACACACACACACACACACACACACACACACACACACACACACACACACACACTCACACAGAGATACTCAGCCATACAATCACACACAGACGCACACAGACGCACACAGACACACACAGACACACACAGACACAGACACACACACAGAGCCCTTAATCTTTTAAAAAGAGCCTATAGAAATAAATACAATAGCGTAAATATTGAACAAATATAACAGAATGAATGCTTCAATACCAATTAATAGGGAGAGTATGACAAAGTGGCTGGGTGGACGAGGAACCTTCACTGGACAAGAGAAGCCTTCTGAGAAGCCAATCAGATGAGAACTGAATGACAAGAAGGAACTGGTCCTGTAGAAGTCAGAGGAAGAAAGTGTCCATAGGAGAAATAGATAGAGAAAAACAGCATTCTACCTGGTGGAAGTGTGTGATCAATTAAGGTTGGACAGTTCGGAGACCCCAGATCACACTGGTCTCTGTTCGCCAGGACAAGTCTTCTGATATTATTCTTAAATTCTTTTTTTTTTTTTTGTGGGGAGAGAGGGGTGTTTGCCATAGGGTCTCTCTAGCCTTGGCTGTCCTGGAACTTGTTATACAGATCAGGCTGGCCTTGAACTCATAGAGACCTGTCTGCCTCTGCCATAAAACACAAAACATAGACTCCAGGGACTCCGTTTTGTTTTCTCCTGGTCACATCTCCCAAGATGTCATGAAAGAAGACAATTAGCATAGAACCATTGATGCGATCCACTGATTTTATTCAGAGTACCCAGGTTTACTTGTGCTGTGTGTGTGTGTGTGTGTGTGTGTGTGTGTGTGTGTGTGTGTGAGAGAGAGAGAGAGAGAGAGAGAGAGAGACAGAGAGAGAGAGACAGAGAGAGAGACAGAGAGAGAGAGAGAGAGAGAGAGAGACAGAGAGAGAGACATTGTAGTCATTTCATGTTTTTATAGCCTCATCGATGTCTCTTCTTATTCTTATTCTCTCTCCATTAGAAAGTTGTTTCCAGCTTTGTTTTCAATTTTGGGCATTAATGCTCAGCAACGAACCCATATACACGGGGACAACAAAAATGGACTTAGCAGGCTGTATAGATATGTATATATGCATAGAAATACATACTATACACACATGTGTATAACAATAATAACCAAAGAAAAAGAGGCTATCGACTTGAGTTGGGGGGCATGAGGAGTTTGAGGGAGTCTATCTGGGAAGGGTTGGAGAGAGGAAAGAAAGAGGGAAGTGGTAAATTCTATTTCAATTGAAACATATTAATAAAAATAAAACCAAGTAAAAACAGTAACAAAAAAAAAGGCCCTAATCGTGCATTTCTTAACAGATTCTTGTCTTTCCAAAGCTCTCTCGGTGAGAGTGAAGCCTGGTGCAGGATTGCTTGTGTCCACCTTGCTGGGCTTTCTCCTGCGCTTTTGTGTCCGTCGCAGAAGCCCGCCTGGCCGCGTCTTTCATACCCGTGCTTATAAAAGGCTTCTGAGTTTTATGGACAATGAAACAGTAACTGCGGCTGGTTGGAGATAGTAATCTAGTTAGTCACACGGCGGTGAACTCCTGTGAATGGAGAACGGAACCTGGAATCCGTGTGCGTGCTGACAGCCTCAAGGGCACCCTCGCTGAGAACGCGTTGGATTCCTTCTCATTTCTGGGTATTAGAGAGCTAATTGGCAATGCACGAAGCTGGGACTGGAGTGTGCATCCAATGGGCACACTCTTTGTCCCTTTCAAGTTAGTTAATCCTGCATGTCATTCAACGCAGGCGTGAGATGTCTCCCCTGTTTTACATATGCAAAAAAAGAATTCACTCAATACGGACAGTAACACTAGTCACTAGAAGAGTCAGGATTAAATGAGTCCTGTGTGTAACTTTATCCTTTCCTCTCCCCGCCCCACCCATGCCATGGCAAGGTCTTCCATGTTTGAGCCTTTTTCTTACCGTCTGTACTGGGATGACCAGGTCCCTTCCAGTCTCAGAGAGAAACTCAACTTTAGATGGGCTTCAGATAAAAAAGGACCTTAAGGGGTGGTAGAAATGTGAGCCTCAGATGTGGCTGTCACAGAAGCTAGCTTTCAGTGTCCCTGAATGGAGCAGATTCATTTCCAGGCGGGGTTGGACCCATTTACTTTCAAAGTGTATGCTCCTTCAGAAAAGAGGGGATGTGGGCTCATCCCAATCCTGAGACAATTACTGTGTCCGGAAATGGGGCCTAAGTTCCCTGGGGGCTGCGATATGCCATGCTGAAGTCAAGAAATGCATTTAACCACTTCAAAAAAAAATAAATAAACAAGTGAAAAAGAGGTGGCCTCCTGAGAAAAGCATTAAGGTGCTACCATCAAAAAATGGCAGATACACACCAAATATATACATACACTGTAGCTGTCTTCAGACACACTAGAACGGGTCGTCAGATCTCATTACAGATGGCTGTGAGCCACCATGTGGTTGCTGGGAATTGAACTCAGGACCTCTGGAAGAGCAGTCGGTGCTCTAACCACTGAGCCATCTCTCCAGCCCCAGATAATGGTGAGAAACAAGGGACCGCTCTAATTAGTGGGGACCAGTAAGATAAGTGATAACAAATCCCAGTTATCAGCTCAGTGCAATTATTTGGTTACATTGACTTTTAAGGGGTTTTATGAACATGGGTATTTTCCCTGCACATTTGTCTGGGTACCATGTGTGTGCCTGATGTCCACCAGACTCAGAAGAAGGTGTTCTATCCTATCCCATGGAACTAGAGTTTACAGACGGCTGTGGGTTGCTGTGCTGGTGCTTGGAATCAAACCCAGGTCCTCTGGAAGAGCTGCAAGGACTTTTAGCCACAGGGGCCATCTCTTTGCCCCCAACTTGTAATAGAATCTAGATCTGTAAGGGGCCATCTGGCTTAGGTTAGTGGTTTGGGAAGACGCACCCTAAATATGGTGACGTCATTCCATGGCTGGGTCCTGGAGTTCATAAGAAGGAGAAAGTGAGCTGGGCCAAACATTCGTAGCTCTGCTCAGCTACTGGGGCACAGTGTGATGCAGCTGCCTCAAGTTTCTTCTGCAATGGCTTTCCCACAGCAGTGGACTGCAAGACAAAGGCAAACCCTTCTTTCCTTAAGTTGCTTTTTGTCAGGTTTTTTTTTATTGTGCAATGAGAAAAGGTTCACCCCTTCCTTTCTCCATACCTTCTTCCTCCCCTCTCTGCTTCCCCACATCCCTGTCTCTTCTCCCTCCTGTTCATGTGTCTCTTATGTATGCACACCTTCTTAGACACTCCTCCCTTAGGCTTCTCTTTGTTTGCATTAGTTTTTTTTTTTTTTTTTTTTTTTTTTTTTTTTTTGTCACCCGTCTGACAAAGTACCTGACAGAAACAACTTCAGGGAGGGAGGCTTAATTTAGTTCATGGTTTCATGAGGATGCGGTCTATCAAGCTGGGGAGGGACGGGAACTCTTCTGCATGGGAAGGCAGCTGCTCACGCTGTGGCTGATTAGGAAGCAAGTCAGAACCAGAGACAGCTCTAGACCTTGGAGGTCACCCTAGTGACCCTCTTCCCTTGGCCAAGCCCCATCTCCTTAAGACTTCACTGCCTTCACAATATAATCACGAGGACTCAAAATTTGAGCCTGGAGATTACCGTCAGGCTTGAATCCTAACACTGTACAAGGGGAAGATGAGTAATGCCAGTTCATTATTCTCATTTTATAGAGAGTGCATTGAGAACCAGACAATGAAATGATTGCTTCTTTTCTCCACAAGGATTTGTTCAGGAGAGAAAAATAGTCAGAGCTGGCAAGGTTCAGTGATATTTATAACTCTAAACAAGAGAGGGATTTTCATTTGTTCTCATGAGAAATCAAACTTGGGACTTTGACCTCATTAGCACTGAGCTACCAGCTCTTTGGAGCTACAAGACAGTTGAGCGGAAGACAGAATTAATGCACACCCCAAATGTCTAATGTGTTTGTAGCTTGAGAAGGCCCAGGGGCAGATGTGGTTGATTCTGTGCGTACAATATGAGCTGTATGTCATTAGGAGCCCTTGGTGAGGATTTATAGAGAAACACACTCTGTAGTTTGAAGGGATACCCTGTTCTTTATTCATTGGCAACTTTTTTTAACATGAGGAAATGACGCTTAGTCTTAAAAAGCAATAAATCTGGTTGAGGCATAGTAGAGTGAGACCTGTGGTCATCTGGAGGGCTGATAAATCACAGGCACCATTAACCTTACTCTCCTTGACAAAAGGTGTGTCATGCTGGGCTCAGGTACAAAGCTACCACAGCCTACCGCCATTACGAATTTGGGGTCTAACAGGCTGTACAGAATTACCTGTAGCTTTAAGAGATGTCTCCGTCCAAGACTCAGGCTGAAACCAAATTCAGAATCACACGGAACCATTTAAGATTGTGGGTTTTCCCCCTCAATTTCCTATTACGTTTAACCTCAAAAGGGGCTCCCAACTCTGTTTGAACAAGTATTTAAGGTACAATTCACATCCACAGCCATGCTACCCCGAATGTGTCAACTCTCAGAAGTTAAGCAAGTTGGACAGGAGACACAATCCAAGAACTCCTGATTGTGCTTCTGTGTTTGCCAAGTACTGAGGTGAAAATGGTACGGAAGCCACACGTGATTCTTCCCTCGACTCCCCCAATCGTGTGAACTGGGGTGGGCGAGACAGTGGAGCAAGAGGACAGGCACTTGGGTAGGCATCGGGCTGACTCTAGTTTATCAACTCCCATGTCGCTCAGTGACTCTGGCCTTGGCTCCTTCACTTTCTGTAGAACAAAGCTGAAAAAGACAGTTCCTTAACTTTTTACAGCATGGCGAAAATGAGGAAGTCGGGTATCTTAGTAACTTTCCTGAAAAACGCTGCTTTGCCCTGACTTTCTACTTCTTCCTCCACTCATCAAGAGGTGAAAGCAAAACTTGCCTCTTGGGAGCAGCTGCCCCTCTCCAGATTGTTCTATGTTCTCCTTCTACTAGGATTCATGAAGGAGGAGGGGATTCTGAGTGCGACACAAAGACATCTACTGAACAGCAACAACCACCCATTTCTCTGCAAAGGTTAAGCATCGATTTAAAGATGGAGAATTGGTCCTTGTATTGTCTCTCTGTCTCTCTGTCTCTCTGTCTCTGTCTCTGTCTCTGTCTCTGTCTCTCTCTCTCTCTCTCTCTCTCTCTCTCTGTGTGTGTGTGTGTGTGTGTGAAGGTTCTTGTGCACAGGTATGCACACACATGTATGTGGATACAAGAATACCTCCAAGTGCCATCCACCTTGTTTCTGTGAGACAGATCTCTCACTGGTCTAGAACTCAACAAGTAGGTAGTAGACTAGGTTGGCCACTGAGCAAGCCTCAGGCATCTACTTCTACCTACCTGTCTGAAACTGGAATTACAAGCATGTATCATCATATCTTATTAAAAATATGGATTCTGGGGATTAAATCCAAGTCCTCCCGATTGCAATGCAAGTGCTGTACTGAATAAAACACCACCCAAGCTCCTGATGCCTTTGCTTTTTAAGTTCAGGAAAAATATCACAATCTTAAAAATCTACATAGCCTAGATATATAACAGAACTACACGGAGGAGCTTATTAAAAAAGGGAAAATTCTCACGCAGGGGATCTGAGTTGGCTTTCGTTTCTTTCCCGTTTTATTTATTTACTTACTAGTCACTCATTTATTTGTGTTTGTGGATAAGCGTATGAACGAAAGCTGAGTTCTACATCTGCCTGTATTCCTGGCTTATATTTATTTTTTACGTGTATGAATATTTTGACTGCAGTTTTTATTATTTACATGACTGCATGCATGTATGTGCCTTATGTATGTATACCTTGTGTGTTCAGTGCCCATGGATACCAGAAGAAGGAATTAGACCCTCTGGGACTGGAGTGGCAGACAGTCCTGAGCTGCTGCGTGCCTGCTGGGAACCCAGATGCTTTGCAAGAGCAACAAGTGCTCTTAATGGCTGAACTATTTCTCCAGACTTCTTATTTATTTTTAATTATGATAATTCTCTTTCCATATAATATATTCTGATCATGGTTTCCTCCACTCCCATCCTTCCAGATCTTCCTCCTTTCTTCAAGGCAAAAAAAAAGGAGGCAAATAAAAAAATTAAATCAGAGTCAAACAAAAATAAAACAAACAAGCAAACAACAAAGAAAAAAATAGGAAAATGCATACAGGTGCAGAAACATACAAACACATGTATGTGTACATGTGTATATACACACACATAAAACACATAAGCAGAAACCATAATATATAGGTAATAACTCCATAAGGTAAAAAAAATGTCCAAAGAAAGCATAATGAGACAAAATGTCTCCAAAATACCACCAAGTACTGGCCATCTATGCTGGGCCTGCCTTAAGTGTGCTTTCTATACCCAGTGTCTTAGGGTTTCTACTGCTGTGAAGAGACGCCATGATCACAGCAACTCTTAATAGGGAAAACATTTAATTGGTGTTGGCTTAAAAGTTCAGAGGAGGGGTTGGGGATTTAGCTCAGTGGTAGGTAGAGCGCTTGCCTAGCAAGCGTAAGGCCCTGGGTTCGGTCCTCAGCTCCGGAAAAAAAAAGTTCAGAGGTTTAGTCTATTATTAGGACAGCAAATATTGTGGCGTGCAGGCAGATATGGTGTTGGAGACGGAGCTGAGAGTTCTACGTCTGGATCGGTGTGACCACCCGGGGCTTTTGGCCTTGAGTAAACAGGATATAGCCCTCGGTGCCTGAGCTTTTGGTCCCCCCCCCTCCCCTGCTGCCTTCCTGTAAACAGCCCCCAGCTGGGAAATGGAAACTTATCCCATTGGTCCACCCTGGTCTGGTGATCTCTTGAGTTTCAGTTCAGCGTGTATATAAGGAACATGTCTTTTCCAATAAACGGGCATTTTGTTCACCTACCGGATGACTCCGTGTTTTTCTGTTCAACCCGCAGGCCCTCGCCGACTCGGGGTAACAAGAGGTTAGCTATGCAGACGTAGCTGACAGATCGGCAGGCAGGAAGAGAGTGATATGGCCTGGCTTGAGCATTTAAAACCTCAATGCCCTCTCCCAGTGACACACTTCCTCTAACAAGGCCCCACCTATTAACAAGGACACAAGTCTTAATCTTTTCAAGTATTGCCACACCCTATGAGGCTATGGGGATTATTTTTTATCCAAACCACCATACCCAGTTAGAGTTTTCTCCATTAGAGAAAACTCATTCTTTTTTCCTTTGCAAGTGTTTGTGTAATTGTCATAAGGAGATGGCTTCTGGGTTAGAGGTGGGGCTTGTGTTCTGTTTCCTTGCAGGGTTGGGACCCCAACTGGCTTGAACCTGTGTAGACTCTGCGTATGCTGCCGTGGTCTCTACTGTGCTTGTAATGCATTGTTTCCTTGGCATCGTCCAGCTCCACTGGCTTCTACAATCCTTCTGTATCCCCTTCTGCTTGAGCCTTGAGAGGAGGAAGGTGATAGACACGTCCCTTTCAGGACTATGCTCCAAGGTCTCTCACTCTCTGCACATTGTCTAATTGTGACTCTTTCTTGCAGTTTCTCTCGACTTCAGGGTGAAGCTTCTGTGGCGATGGCTGAAAAAAGATACTGTTCTGTCGTTACAGAAGGAAGTTGTTAGAAGTCATTTTCTTTATACATTCCTTTAGCAGAACATTTTTCCCCCTTAGGTTCATGGCCTGCTAAGTCTCAGATTCTTGGTCATCCGAGCAGTGTCAGGCATGGGTTCCATCTCATGGAGTGGGGCTTAAACTGATCAGATGGTGGCTGGTTACTTTTGCAATGTTTACGTTACTATTGTGCCAGCATATCCCGCAATCGAGTCATCACTGTAGATAGAAGGGTTTGTAGCTGGCTTGCTCTTTCTCTTCTGGTCCCTTCTAGTACCATGAACTCTAGGCAGTTGGGGTAAAGACACCAATAAGGCTTGACACAGATAAGCTTGACTTGGTGAGATCCTGAATTGTCTGGGGTTTTCAAGAAGACACCCATGGTAGTTTGAATGAGATTATGACCCCCATAGGGCCACATATATTTGCATGTTTGGTTTCCAGTTGGTAGACTATTGGGAAGGATTGGGAGGTGTGGCCTTGTTGGAGAAGATGTGGTACTGTGGGTCAGCTTTGAGGATTCAAAGCTCAAACCATGCCTCCTCCCCCACTCCCTGCCTCCTCACTCTGCCTGCTGGTTATGGATCAGGATGTCCTCTCCCCTGCTTCTCCAGCACCGTGCCTGCCTGATTGCTGGCTGACATGTTCCCTGCCAGGATGATAATGGGGTCAGTCTCTGAAAGTGTAAGCAAACCCCCAATTAAATGCTTTCTTATAAAAGTTGCCTTGGTCATGGTGTCTCTCCATAACAATAGAACCGTAACTAAGACAACTTTCTAAGTCCTTACTTCATTAAGTATTACATATAATCTTGTTGAAGTCTGTAAATACAGAGATAGCAGGAAAACAAACAATTTGAGAAGGAAATGAGGTTTGTGCAAGTAACATAAAGGAGAATAGACAAGCAGCGGTGGAGTAATGTGTCACTGTCAATTGCTCAAGCAGCGGTGGAGTAATGTGTCACCGTCAATTGCTCCAATAGCCATGTGCATGGAGAAAGTCCTGGGATTGGGGGAAATGTTCAGATGGCACATTGTCATGGTTACATGGACATGGCCTGAGTGCGGAGGTCAGAGACAATGTGTAGGAGTCCGTTCTCTCCTTTCATCATGTGGGTTCTGGAGATTGAACTCCGATAGTCAGGCTTGGCAGCAAGCATTTCTACATCCTGAGGCCATCTCAATGTCCCTGAGTTAGCTTTTCTTTCTTTCTTTTCTTTTTGTTTTAGTGTTTTATGGTAGGCAACAGATTACAAGTGCAAGGCAGCCTGAATTACACAGTGAATTCCAAGCCAGCTTGGCTTACATAGTGATAAATTGTCACAAATACCGCTATCGTGATGAACAATAAATACTCAGTGTTATATTAAAACAAGTCATCAAGGCATGGGATTTTGTTCAGAAAACTTAAAAGTGCATATTACTAAGTGAAAGGAACCCACCTGAAAACCTCCATCCCCAGTTATGTATATGTATACATACATACATGAAACATGTTGGGAAAGGGAGAACTGTGGGGATAGGGTAAGGCCCACTGGCTTCAGTGGTTTGGATGAAAGGAGGGATGAAGGTACAGAAAGAGGAGTTTTAGGACTGTGAAAATTCTCTACACCACACCACTGTCATTGAAACATGTCACCGTATGTTTGTCCCAATTCACGGAACTCAAAACACAAAGAGGGGACCATAATGTAACCCATGGGCTTTGATTGACGAAAATATGTCAGTGTTAGTTCTTTAACACTAGAGAATGCTCCACGCGTGTGTGGATTTTTGGGAGAGTGCCCAGAGAGACTGTATGGCAACTCTTCACTTTCCACTTAACTTTGCTGTGAAAGGAAAACTTCTCCAGAACTAAAACCTATTCACCAGAATATGTTTATTAGATGATTGTGATGCAGAAGTTTGAGACTAACTGAATTGTCTTCATTCTATCGTTTTTTCCAGATGCAAATACAGAAATGGAGAAAAGGAAATGGGATGGAAATGGAGTACGTCATAGAATCCTAGCCTTCTAGTCATTCTCCATTGCTCTCTCTCTCTGCTCTTTACGCTAGGTTGATGGATCCTTTCCCAATCCCTGGTGGTTTTATCTTCTGGATTATAGTAAGTTCAGGTCAGGGAAGAAAGTGAAATTGGTACCTACTGTATCTATCTATCTATCTATCTATCTATCTATCTATCTATCTATCTTCTACTCTGCTAAATATCACACAAAGAGAAGAAAAACAAACTATTTCAAAAGGCACAAAAGTATTTCAAAAGAAATCCATGTACATGCAACCAAAGAGAGAACGTCCAGGAAACACTGTGGAGAAAGCACTATGGTGTCAATGGCTAACTTTATGTTTAAGAGTTTAACATTTAGAGCAAAAGGGCTTAAGAGGACTATAAAGCAAAATTGGACTTGGGAATGTTCAGGGCTGCTGAATGTTAATTTTGTAACTGCCTGGTCTTGTATGTTAACGTAAAGGCTGTTTCTGCTTCTGTAAACAAAAAGTTGCTTTGCATGAGATGACCTTTATGCTCTTTGCTTTTAAAAGCCTGGGACTAAGGAGGTTGAGCACTGCACTTACGAATCCTAAATCAGGTGTAGATTCAGTGCCAGCATATGAATAAGAGCCTTTTCTTTGACCAATTTTATTCATGGTCAGACTGGCAAATCTCTGAATGACCCAAGACCCACAACAATGGGAACACAGCACCATTGACTAATTGTATCTATAGCTGGTTCAAGGGAACAGACATGCAGAGACTGGAGGAAATTCTCAGGTGGAATGATGTTTTGGTTGTATTTTTCTTGCTATGATAAAACATTCCAACAAGAGTGACTTCAGGGAGAAAGGATTCATTGTGGCCTATAGTTCCTGAGGGATACAGTCTATCATGTACCCTCTACATAAGGGGAGACATAAGGAAATGTGGGGAGGACGTGGTAACAGACAGACCCGAGGCTGCTAGTTACATTGTATCCACACCCAGGAGAGTGGGCAGGAAGTTGGGATGGGCTGCAAGGCCTGAAGGCCCACCCCAATGACATTTAAGACTTAAATCCTAACAGTCAGCGATCCTACCATGGCTTTGTCCTCAGAAACATGTTTCCCTCCACAGCAAAGCTCCATCTTCTAAAGGTTCTATGACCTCCCTTAGCAGAACCATCAACTGGGACCAAATGTTACACATGAACATGGGAGATAGTTCACATTCAAACTACATCAGGTGGTAAGATAAAGAAAAAACTTCCCCCAACTCTTTGAAGGACAGTGGCCATGTTATTTAATTTCCTTATGTCTCAATTTTGTCAGCATTTATGATACGTTGACTTCTCTTCTGTATTCTGGACTCTTATGACACAGAAACTACAATGTCTTTAGAAGTACAATGTCTCCCACTTGCTCACATACTTCACATAGGAAGTTCCTGATGCCAAGCAACATTAGAACCTACAGCATAGGTTGCAAATAGAGGAGAAAACAGAGCTCCTCTTAGACTCAGATATTTTTCATTCCAGAATCCATAATCATTTTAGTAAAGTGGGTTTCAAAAAAAGTCTTACGTGAGACAACTTTTTTGTTTCAGCAACAAAATGTCTAAGACAATCAACCAAGGAGGAAAGGTTTATTTTGGGTCATGGTTACAGGGGTTTTACTCCTTGGTGGCTTGGCTCTGTTGCTTTTTGGGCTTGTGGTAAGGCAGAACACAGTGGAACAAAACACATGGCAGTTGAGAAGAGAGAAGGGTGTGGGTGCAGGGTTTCAATAGTTACTCCAAGGGTATTCCTCCAATGACATCATGTCATCGTATAGGACCCCATCTCTTTTTTTTTTTTTATTAACTTGAATATTTCTTATATACATTTCGAGTGTTATTCCCTTTCCCGGTTTCCGGGCAAACATCCCCCCCCCCCCTTCCTTATGGGTGTTCCCTCCCCACCCTCCCCCATTGCCGCCTCCCCCAACAGTCTAGTTCACTGGGGGTTCAGTCTTAGCAGGACCCAGGGCTTCCCCTTCCACTGGTGCTCTTACTAGGATATTCATTGCTACCTATGAGGTCAGAGTCCAGGGTCAGTCCATGTATAGTCTTTAGGTAGTGGCTTAGTCCCTGGAAGCTCTGGTTGCTTGGCATTGTTGTACATATGGGGTCTCAAGCCCCTTCAAGCTCTTCCAGTTCTTTCTCTGATTCCTTCAACGGGGTCCTGTTCTCAGTTCAGTGGTTTGCTGCTGGCATTCGCCTCTGTATTTGCTGTATTCTGGCTGTGTCTCTCAGGAGCGATCTACACTTCTGCACTTCTTTGCTTCATCCATCTTGTCTAATTGGGTGGCTGTATATATATGGGTCACATGTGGGGCAGGCTCTGAATGGGTGTCCCTTCAGTCTCTGTTTTAATCTTTGCCTCTCTCTTCCCTGCCAAGGGTATTCTTGTTCCCCTTTTAAAGAAGGAGTGAAGCATTCACATTTTGATCATCCGTCTTGAGTTTCATTTGTTCTAGGCATCTAGGGTAATTCAAGCATTTGGGCTAATAGCCACTTATCAATGAGTGCATACCATGTATGTCTTTCTGTGACTGGGTTAGCTCACTCAGGATGATATTTTCCAGTTCCAACCATTTGCCTACAAATTTCATAAACTCGTTGTTTTTGATAGCTGAGTAATATTCCATTGTGTAGATGTACCACATTTTCTGTATCCATTCCTCTGTTGAAGGGCATCTGGGTTCTTTCCAGCTTCTGGCTATTATAAATAAGGCTGCTATGAACATAGTGGAGCACGTGTCTTTTTTGTATGTTGGGGCATCTTTTGGGTATATGCCCAAGAGAGGTATAGCTGGATCCTCAGGCAGTTTAATGTCCAATTTTCTGAGGAACCTCCAGACTGATTTCCAGAATGGTTGTACCAGTCTGCAACCCCACAGGATCCCATCTCTTAAAGTTTATCTTCTCCCTGGGGTGCCTCTGACCCATGTCTATGACTTTAGCATATGGACTTTGGGGACATATTTAAGATCCAAATGCTAACAGGTCACAATCATGAGACTTATCATCACTCTGTCTTCAGAGACATGTCCTCTAGACAAGAAAAGCTGGCGTCCTCTCTGCATCACAGAAAGATCTAGTCTGTGGTCCATGGGAAGTTCTTTATACATCTCAAAATTCATAGAACAAGGAATTTGCCCAGTGCACACAGGAGTTTATTTCAGGGTATTTGCTTCTGCCAGCGCCTGGAATTTAAAGCAGAAAGTGAGGCCTTTGGCTGAACATGCAGCTGAAGTGGGGGTCATATTTAGTCAGGGTAGAGGTGAGTGGGCCCCACACCAGCCAGCATGGCCCCTCCTGACATTCCTATTCATCTGAATGATTATTAAATTCACTGCCCTTTTCATTTGAATTTTTCTTCCCTTTACCACAGAAGAGGGATATTTATTTCCTAATAAAAAACTTTAAAGCCGAGTGTCAGATTCTGGGTTTCTAAATGTCACTCCAGTGCGAGCATCGTGGACTGCATTATATTTCAATGTATGTGAGAGAAAAGCAAGGCTTCCTGGAGATATAGCCTTGAGAACAAAAGACTTGGGAGACGGTTCTCACAACCGTGTCTCTTACGCTCACTTCGTAGTTGGGATTGGCAAGAAAGACATAGATTTAGAGGGAAGGTGGCCAGACTAAGAGAAGTTGGCAGCTCTTCATGGAGAAATCAATGATGTCGCACATAAAACTATAATTTGTAAGTGAGATTTGCCTAAACATTGAGTTAAACTAGAGTACATGTACATATACCCATTATTTGTAAAATTAGTGTACAATGTGACCATGGGTGTTGGCTGTCAATCCACGCTCTTCCTCCCGTCAGCTTTGTGACTTTATATACCTGTAAGACTCAATGAACTGTCTTCAGGATTTGGTGGGGTGAGGCAGGCGAGATTCTTAAATGCAGCACTTTGATTTGTGTTCAGAACATTCTCGTTCCCCCGTGCACGGCTTCACCATCTGGGCTGGTTTCTGTGAAAGGGGCAGATAATCAGCATTTTGGTTTCTGTTGAGGTGTCTTCATGGCAGAGAGATACTCAGGTGTGGGATATACTGCTGAGGAAATTTGTGGCCAGAAGGCCCCTTCACACAGAGACGGAAGAAACTACGTGGTTTGGGGATGTGCTGTGAGACATGGCAAATGGAGCGCCGAGAGGGAAGCCGAGGCTTGAGATAGGACAGAGGAGTAAGGCAGGCGCTGACAGAAGAAAATGGCGGCCATGGCTTGGGGAAGCCTTTGCGGGCTTTTGTATAGTTCTCTTGGATGTTACTCACAGAGAACTGTAGATGGGTGAAGCTAAATGATCCGCTCCTCCCCACTGGAGTCACACGAAGTATCTCCAGCTGTTTGACTTCATTCCTCAAAGGGAACTCTTGGCATTCATGTCATGTTTTGCCGGGGACCTGGACCTTGGTGGAGACTATGCCTTATTTACCTATTTTGAAAGTCAAGGTTTGTTTTTTCCTATTCTCATCTCGTGACTTTGCCTGGAGCCAGTCACCCCCTTCCCTCCGGGCTTCCTTTTCCCCTGTTCTTCTGGGATGCAGCTTGCCCCGTCTTCTCTGTCTGCTCTTCTGAAGATCTGGCTTCTGGAATTCACAAACCTGTTGACTCAGACTGAGTTCCCTCGGTGAAGTGAACTCAGCTCCTTGTAAAGAAACGCCAGGGGGAACAACGATTTTTCCAGCCAAGAAACTTTTGTTGCGTTCTCTGAACTTTATAATAGGAACCAACTTAAAGGGCTTCCGCCTGTTTCCGATGGTAAAACTGTTTGAAATGGAGAAACGCAAATTTGCTTTTTGTCTCTGTATTCCGTGTGATCAATACTGAAGAGAAACAGGCTAACGTCAGGGAAATAAAATGAAATAATTAAAAAGTTGCAGGACTGACCAAGATTAAACCAAGCAGGTTCATTGGAGATAAGGGTTATTTGTTTGCAATAAACGCTGAGGGAGGACAATTAATGGTTTGCAGTCACACTGAACCGAAAGGAAGCAATCAGATGCCTAAGAGACCAGGACCCCAAACTGCAGGTTCAGGTAGTGGAGAGAGCCGGGGGTGGGGGGGTGGTGTTGGATTTTATCTGTGTTAAACTATCTGTGAGTGTTAGGAGTTTGAAGTGGAAAATGCTGCTGGGAACAATACCGAGTCTTTTATAAACTGGTAGGCCAGGCCCTAGACAATCACCGAAGAGGCCTACTGTGTGTAGCATGCTGTTATGTAAGAAATCTCACTGAAACCTCGCAGAGTGTGAACTTGTTGAAGTATTCATACCAGCACGTAGTGTGTCGAATAAAGCTTAGACCCGCCTGACGTCAAATGCTTGTTCTTTGAATACACAACATTGTCTCAGAACTGCTGATTGATGGGACACACTTGAGACCTGAAAGTGTAAGAAATACTAAAGATGGCTGAACGAGCCAAGCAGGCAAACTTCTGTGTGTTTTCTTTTCTTCAGAGGCTTTGTTTCACATATGCCAGGCTGTCCTCAAATGTACCGAGTTAGCCAAGGATGACCTTGAATTCCCGACCCTCCTGCTGCGGCCCAGGTGCTGACATTACAGGCTAAGGATCAAACCCAGGGGTTCCTGTCTGATAGGCAAGTGTCCTACCCGCTGAACCATCTATACATCTCCAGTCCCATCCCCTCAGCCCAAGCCTCCTTTACTGTGTCGTTTTCCCATCGTAGACTCATGTGAACGGCTGACTTTACATCCATTGTGTGCCCTGTAACAGGTCAGAGTCTGCATGTCTAGCAGTCACTGTGGTGTTCTCCTCTGATGTCTTACTTTGTCTTTTCTGTCTTTATTTTTTCAAATTAGAATGTGAGTCTTCCTTTCCTACCCATTTATTGATTCCATACTCTAAATATGTTCAGTGCCAACTCCAAAATGGAAATTTGTATTATTCAAGCCTCTTAATTTATTTTATTTCAACTTGGGTTCAGTTTAATGCCCCTTACCCCCACCAAGAATACGATAGAGGCTTCTTCTCTGGTCTCTGGCTTCGGCCTCCCTGTCTCACTGCCATATTGCTAGCCTGGAACTTGCCTTGGCCTCTTCCGTGCTTGGTTGTACGTATATGACATCATACCCGACCAAAAGCTTCCTTCCTTTAAATCTCTTTTTTATTTTATTTTACGGGTATGTATGTCTGGTTTTTATTGGAGCAACACACGCATGCAGTACCTAAGGAGGCCAGAGGAGGGCGCCTGAGCGCCTAGGACTGGATCGTTATAGATTGTGAGCTGTCATGTGGGTGACTAGAAATGGAACCCAAGTCCTACGGAAGCGCAGTCACCACTTTTAACTGAAGAAGCTATCACTCCACCCCCGTGATTCCTTAACAATTCAAATATTCAGTTAAAAATACTCATACTTTTTTAAAAATTATTTTTTAATTAATTAATTAATTTATTCACTTTACATTTTGGCCATAGCATCCTCCCCAACTCCCCCCTCTCCTTCCAGTCCTACCCTCATTACCCTTCACAAGTCCTTCCCCTCATTACCCCCTCCCCTTGAGCACCACCTTGCCCTGGCTCATCAAGTCATAGCAGGACTGGGCACATCCTCTCCTACTGAGGCCCACCAGGCAGTCCAGCTAGGGGAAGGAGGTCCAGTGGCAGGCATCAGAGTCAGAAACAGCCCCCACTCTTGTTGATAGACACGAAGACCGAGCTGTACATCTGCTACGAATGTGTAGGGGGCCTAAGTCCAGCCCCTGCATGCTCTTTGGCTGATGGTTTAGTCTCTGGGCGCCCCATGGGCCCAGGGTAGTTGACTCTGTTAGGTCTTCTTGTGGTGTCCTTGCCCCTTCCAGCTCACTCAATCCTATCCCCCTCCATTCCACAAGACTCCCAGAATAGCTCTTCTTCTACCAGAGCCTTTAAGAAAACACAAGCATGTCAGACTTTTCCACCTGCCTTTCTTTCCTTTTAACATAAAGTTCAGTGCCTTTGACACATCAAGTCTCTTTGGGAAACATCTCTGAATGACTTCTTCCCGTCTTCGCCCTTAGAGGTACTTTGAAGAAACTGTATTCTTGACAGTGCGATAACGTGTTCATTCTCACCTGGCATTGAAGCTGCGATTCCTGCCTACCTGTGGTTTTAATTTACCTGCGCCATGACTAGTTAGCTCTGACTTGTCCTTTAAAAGTCTATGCAGATACGTTTTCCTTCACCAACCTCCCTCCTTCTCTCCTTCCTCCACATCTTCTCTCCTTTCTCTCTCGAGATGGGGTCTTGTTATATAGCCAGGCTGGCCTGAATTGTCCATTTCCTGTCCCCCCCTCCCCAGTGCTGGGATTAGAGGAATATATTCCCAGATCTACATGCAATTTTATTTAAAAAATACCTTTAAAGACTTGTTTTATCTTCATCATGCCTATATGTGTGCTGGTGTTTGATGTGGTGTGTGTGTGTGTGTGTGTGTGTGTGTGTGTGTGTGTGTGTGTATGCATATGTATGCACAGATGTCTGCAAATGCGAATGGAAGCCAGGAGAGGATGTCAAATCCCCTGGGTCTGAACTTCCAAGTGAGTGAGGGCCGCCTAACCTAATGTGGGTACCTGGAGTTGAGTTTGGGTCCCCTTGGAGAAGCAGCAAGTGATATGGACCTCTGAGGCATCTCTCCAGTCTTCATCCAGTATTTTAACAGGTGAATTTTTGTCCTTCCAAGCTGTGTATAGCTTATGGAAAAAAGAGTATGTCTTATTTACCGATGTTGATTCCGATTTCTGTAACACAGCGGGCTTCTGTTCAGTATGCTTGGTTGGGTGTTGTCATAGTTGGAAGTCAGTGTGCAGGAGGATTACCAGAAAGTCCTTTAGAAAATGGTTCGGACCAAAGAGGAGGTTGACTATCACCCAGACTCATGAAAGCATCATGTATCCCATGAATATCTCTGTGTGAAGACCCAGTCACGGTCAGTGCCAGATTTGATGATACTTGGCTGTGAATGAGGTCTTGGGTGAGAGGGCTGTTGTCCCACCAAAGCTCTCCCTGAAGAGGGCTGTTAGCCAAGGCAGCCTGCCATTAGTTATCCAACAGCTGGGGAATGAGTCTTTCATTTCTAAGGGGAGATTTCGGGTTGTCTATAATCTTTGTTTTAATATAATTTATTTAATTGCAACTTTATGCAATTAAATTTTTAATTAGAATAGCGTTTAACAATCTGCTCCCGAAACATTTGACAATCTAACAGTTAGCTCTTAGTAGTAATGAGGCAACGCCAGCACACAACTGGGCATGTCTACAAAGTTCTGTTTGCACTCCAGTGATTCCTAGTTCGTGTGTGACTCATAGGTTTTCTCACTACAGAAAGAAGATGGCTTTGATAATGGGACCAGATTGCGCCCCATTTTTAGTACAGCTGTGAAAGACAAATTATTATTCCTTTATGTTGAAGTTACACATTTGAAAGAAAATAACGCCTTGCATCCCTGGAAGGTGACATGTGTGTATACAGTACATCTCGTTGTGCATTCTAAGTATATTTCTCAATAAACATGCATTCTAGGCCCACCAGCCCTAACTAGTGAAAAGAAAAAAATGAGGAATTGGTTTCAACTCTTCTAAAATAGGCTGTCCCCTTCATATTGTCTGCAAATAGATTAATTGTGGCATCAGTATAATCAGAAATTCTATTGGGTCAGGAAGAGACTGTACAAACATTTTAACAGGAATAACAATCACAGAGAGTCATAGAGTAACATGCTCCTTGTCTACCTGACCCCTGAACTTGCTTCTGTCCCTCTACTTGACAGGAGCTTATGTGTGAAGCAATAATATTTATATTAGACGGGGGTAGTAATAACTCTGGCACAGAAACCTCAGGCCTCACATAGACAAGAGCACATGAGCACAGCTTCTGTGTCCCCAGAAGAATATACGTAGTCGTGACTCTCTCAGTCATGACTTCCCACTAGGTATCCATGTTTTATTCATATCATTCCGTGCTGCATCTAACTTGTCTAACACGCACCATTTTAGGCTAACGTGATGGTGATCATGATATTAGGCAACTGTCAGGTTTTGAGGAAAAGGAGCAAGCTGGTTAACCCATGGTCAGGTTTGCCTTTAGAGTAGGAGAAGGTGGTCAGCCCTTTCCTACGACCTGCCTGACTGTCGTTACGCTTGAGCCATGAAACCTGTGGATGTGCATACCTGGGTAGGCAGACCCTGGTTGTCTGTTTTTGTTTTTGTTGTTGGTGGTGCATGGTTCAACTCTTCTTTTTCATCTTTCTAAATATAAAAGAGGTCCATTAGTTGATCGTGAAGGATAACCTAGTGCCTTGAACATGGTAGATACACACCAGAAAAATTCATCCAAGTAACCAGAAGGAAAAAAAGAAATCAAACTGAAAAATTCCGGCAGAAATACTTCTATATTTGCACTGGCTAAATATAATAGTTATAAACATTTTAGCACAGTTTCATCTAGTCTTTCTCATAGGCAGACGCTTAAAAGTTGGGATGTAATAATATTTTACCAAAAGTTCCTTATCTTCTTATGTAGAGAATTTGAGAACAAGATTATTAGATTATTACATTAATATAGTGATTTAAATAAACTGTTGGGACCCAGCATCTGGTAGACAATGTAGGGACATAGGGAGGGGCCAAACATAAAATTTAGTCATTTGCAGAGCACGTATGTATCCCTTATGGAGAACGAAGATTCATGTTCATATTTTATCTTCCATGAAATGACTAATGTTGTCTAAAACTTGTTCTGTTTAGTTTAAGATTAGGCTTTAAAGGATCAAAGAGAAGAGCCCATTTAAAATGTTCTGGCCAAGGGTCCAGCTAATAAAATATAAACAGGCAAATAATCCCTGAAGATTGTCCAGTCTGGGCAAAGAAATTTTAACACATATCCAGCTGATCAATTGGGAGGGAAGCACTAGTCAGCTAGTGGGGGGTGAATGTTAGTGGCTTGGTTGTCATGGAAACTTTTCTTACAGACCAGGAAAAAGGCATTCAGGAGGAAACATGCCATGTGGATAAATAGCCCATTTCTCCGAGATCTTTTCTCTCTGTTGATCACAAGTCAACATCCTACTGGGGCTAGGAGTAGGGAGAAATTCAGGCATCCTACTCCTGCAGAGGAAGGAAACATTCCCCTCTGTGAGTGCAGACAAAGACCCAAGGGACTTAGTTTGAATAAAAAGTGTGCCTATTAAAGCCAGAAAGTCAAGGTTATGAATTTATTTTATTTTTATCCATTAAAAAACTTTCTTTAAAATATAATTCCTTGCATGATGTTGAAAAAACTTATTTTCAGTTCCTCATGAATGCTGGGTATATGAAACTTTGGATGGTATTTGAAGTGTCACCTCCAGGCACATCACGACACATCTTGAAAGAAATGAAGTAGGTGACCTCCTTAACCTTATTAGAAAAAGATAGCATTGAGCAGTGACAGTAAGATGATCAGATTTTCAATGTGTCTCTAGATAACACATAGGTGTAAGGTTAAGATTTGTTCTAGTTTGGTTATTAAATATATATTCCTGTCTTAAAATATTTGTTTTCCCAAAATGAATGAGTTTGCATAGTAATAAACAAGAGTTAAGAAAGCAAACATTGTAATAATATATGCCAATCCTCTGTCCTTCATAATTGATATTTTTAAATTTATGTTTTTAAGTTCTCTTCTAAATCAGAAGTTCTTCACCACTCTGAATGGTACCTTGTTTAACCTTAAGAGAAGTACTTTTATGCTGTTCAGTCCTTAAATGCTATTGATAGAAATTTTAAATATTAAACTCTGTTACATATTAGAAAACAATTATTGTTCAAGAAATTACTGGACAGATGGACTTTTTTTGTATTTTATTTTCACTTATTTATTTTCTCTGTTTGGAGAAGGAAACAAATGTTTTATGAGAACAAGACCTATCATGAAGTTTTCCTTCTGGTGGTGGCTTTCTAAGATAAGCAGGAATAAACAAGATGAGACTGTATTAGTGATAAGTCAGCATAGAATGGTGTGATGATTAATATCTTGTCTTTTTGATAGGCTCTAGAGTACCTGAAGATGAGCCTATGGGTATGCCTATAACTATGTAAATTAGGTTAATTAAGAGGGAAGACTAATTCTAACGGTGAGGGTGTCAGTTCCTAGGCTGTGTTTCCAGGCTGGATAAAAATGACAAAGCTAGTGTTGAATACAGACATTCATCACTCTGTACTTCCAGACTGTGTGCTCCTGCTACTGTGTTTCCACCACCACCACAATATACTGTATCCCCTGTTAAGGTAAGCCAAAATAAGTCTTTCCTCATTTGTTTTACTCAGATATTTTATTAAAGTAATGCAAAAAGTAACTAATGACCAAAATGGAACCAGGAGTGGGGTTCCAAGTATGACAATCTCACCATGTGGTTTTAGGCCTTTGGAACTGGTTTAAGGAGTACTATAGAAGAATCTCTAAGTTTGGGCTAGAAAAACCTTGGAAGGCCAAGTTTAATGGGTTGTTCTGATGGGAGTTCAAAAAAGCAGAAGGCTGAGGGAAATGCAGACAAAGGGCATGGGGACACTTATCTTTTGAATGCTCTTGAAGTATCTTAAAAATCTATTAAGTGGGTTGGGGATTTAGCTCAGTGGTAGAGCGCTTGCCTAGCAAGCGCAAGGCCCTGGGTTCAGTCCCCAGCTCCGGAAAAAAAAAATCTATTAAGTGGGAGGTGAAGAGATGGCTTAGTAGTTAAGAGTACTTGCTGTTCTTCCAGAGGACCTATGTTGAATTCCAGCACTTAAGTTGAATGGCATATGGGTGTATATAACTCTAGTTACAGAGGATTCAATATTTTCTTATGGCCTCCTGAAGCGCATGTGTGTGTGCACGTGGAAACACACACACACACACACACACACACACACACACAAATCTAAAAAGTCCATTAAGAATTAGGTGGGCATCTAGGCATCTAGGCAACTCTTGCTTTGTGGAATAAGAATTTTGATAATTGGAGCTTTGTGGGTTCCACAAAGGAAATCATACTGTTTTCTTGTTTCTAGAATGTCTATGAATGATTAGCACTTTCCTGTGTCTTAGTATTTGTTCAAGGCATGGATGGCTGCTATGTTTAAGATTCTGTTACTTTTTTTTTAAGTTCATAAAAGCCGGTTTGATTCATCTATACTGTTTCTGTTTGTGACTCACAGTTTGTGAAATGGTCATCCATGATTTTAAGACCAAACCTTAAGCCTTAAAAAAAGGAGTACTAGCTGAATTTAATGACTCGAAGTCTATAACCTCAGGTTTTTGAAAATAAGTTCAAACAAGAGGTAATACCACACGAATATCAAGGTAACTGAGAGGAAAATGGATAAAGGAAATATTTGTCGTAGGGTTACTATTGCTGTGATGAAGCCCTATGACCAAAATCAAGTTGGGGAGGAAAGGGTTTATTTGGCTTACATTTCCGTATTAATGTTCATCATCAAAGGAAGTCCTGACAAGAACTCAAAACAGGAAGCATGGACTGTAAAGGGCCATGGAGGGATGCTATCTACTGGTTTGCTCACCATGTCTTGCTCAGGACCACTAGCCTAGGGATGGCAGCACCCACAAAGTGCTGGGTTCTTCCCCATCAATTACTAATTAAGAAAGTGCCTTACAGCCCCATCGCATGGAGGCATTTCCTCAATTGAGCTTCCTTCCTTTCCGATAACATTAGCCGCGTCAGGTTGACATGAAACTACCCAGCACAATATCGTAAGGATGAACACGTGTGTGGCAAAGACAATCATTGGAGGTACTACAGAGAAAAACTACCTGTGTCAGATTTACTGAAGAATATGGGACACATTTACATATATTCAAGAGTGCAAGGTGATGATGATATTTTACACCGGATGATTCACACAATCAAAATAATTGACACATCCTTCCACGTAGTTACTGCATTTGTATGTGTGGGTGGGGGAGGGGAGTCACAAGGATAGTTAATAGCGTTCAGATTTCAAGCACACAAAATGGCATTAAAGATAATCACAATGTTGTACATTAGACCTCCAGCATTTATTCATAAAAGGTTGACATAATTAGTACAAATCAATGATGGATTTTTTTTTACTACTACATAAAGAGAAACAAACAATGAACTGAAATGTATTTAAATTGTGAGAGGCCAAACACTCTAGAAAATGTGTGTATTAAAAAGCCAATTTTTTTGTCTTAGGACACTTAAAGTACTTTTTTTAAAATGACCATTGGAAATATTTCTCTTGCTTATTAAGTGAGCACTTTGAGATTTCTTTTTGCTATGCAGAAAATCTATTCTCTCTCAGTATGATTAACAATATAGGCAGATATATTGACAGTATTTGAATTAACACCCAACTTTTGACTTTTTACAATGAAAGATTTATCTAGAAAGGATAATACATGACAATTCCTAGCAGCAACAGCAGAGATGGTGACGTAGTTTACATATTACATTGGTATAGGCAAAGAAGAGATGCCTATGAAGATAACAAGACCATCAAGGCTAGCCATTATTGGAAATTCCATAAAGAACACTGATGTGTTATTTTTGGGGAAGCAAAAGTTGCTTCTACAGTAGAATATTTTGACTGTAAAGTGTTTCAGTAGCTATTTATTTTGTCATCTTGATAAAGCCTCTCATGGAATCAAATATTCTTTCTCATTGTACATCATAACTCTGCTATTTAAAAAAATATAATTTATATTTTCAATTATAGAAGCAACACGTGCTCATTATAGAAAGTAAGGGAAAAAACATGGTCCTAAGCACCTGGGGGCAATCGCTGCTTTCATATTCATAAACCTTAATTTATTTTGATCGTATAAGTTAGATATGTTTGAGGAAGAATTCAGAAAATTCAGAAAAACAAAAAGCAAGAAAATAAAATCTCTCATAAACACATACCTACTTTTTACATACTGGCCTTAGTCCTCATCTAGAACATATATACCTATGCATATTTAATATATATTATTTTTAACAAAAGGGGCTACATTAATCAGATTATATTTTTGTTCATTACTTATTTTCAAAAATCTAGATTAACAAAGTACTTTCATGATACCATTTTATTATAGATACTATGTAATATAGTAAGAGATACCATGTAATATAGTATCCTATAGTATAGGACAGTATATCATGGGATACTGTGTTAATTTTTAGGGTGAAGAAATATGGGTTTATTTACCATAGATAGGATACCAAGAGATCAAAGAAATGACTCCTTCCAAGACCCTCATGTTGAACTAATAAGTTTACTTAGAAAATTAAAAAAACCGTCCATTCTATTATTTTTAAGTTTTTGTATGTGTGTGTATGTACACATGAGTGTGAGTGTCTGAAAGGCCAGAGGCATTCAGGTCCCCTCGAGCTGGAGTGACAGGTGTGTGTGATCCATACAGTATGGGTGTTGAAAAATTAACTCAAATCCTCTGGAAGAGCAGTGAGTGTTTTTGAGCACAAAACAATTTCTTCAACCTTTATGTTTAGTTTTTATTTTTATTGTGTGCTCATGTATGAGTGTGTACATATTGATTTCTGCATAGGTGTACATGTGTGTGCTTGCAGAGTCCAGAGAGCCACCTCATGTGTCATTTCTCAGAAGATATATGTAATTTCTTTTGAGACAAGGTCTTTCCCTGGCCTGGAACTCAAGTAGACTAGGCTGTCTAGTATCTGCCTTCCTAGCAGATTTCAAGTGCATTCCAACATGTCAGACTTTTAAAATACATGTTCTGGGATCAAAATCAGATTGTTGTACCTGCAAAGCAAGCACTTTATTGGTTGATCTCTCTCCTCATTCCCCCAAATACACTTATTGGAGTTACCTACAGGAACATGGATGATTTAAAAGTATCACTGAAACTTTCCACCCTAGCATGGTGATAACAGGAAAACTGCATTCTGATGTCTCAACTCCCACCCCCCAGCCAATCATCAACTTCCTACACCACCAAGACTATGTGGAACTGGGAAGGGTAGAAGGGAATGGTGATTAAGATCTTAGGCTAGGGTTTGGTGTCTTTGCCCAGCTTTCCTCTGGGAAAGAATATAAACAGATTCTATTATCATATAGATGTGGTATCAGACATATTGTTTGCTTCTTTCATTGCTGTGAATGACAACACTCATGTCTAATCTGTGGTCCATAGGACACACTTATTCAAGGGTATATGTGCATGTGACCCAACACATTTGTAGATCACAAGACAGTGTCATCTTGCAATGACACGTTGGAGGCTATCACAGACATTCTGCTTCATGATGCCTCATGATTGTGCTACTCTAGGGGGAAATAGATTCGACAGAGCACCCCTTTTCTCAGTCTTTGATAGCCGTGGTTCTGTTTTCGAGTCCTGTGAAACAGTCTTTTAAAGATTCCTTGTATGTATGCGATCACACAGTGCTTGCCTTTCTGTGCTTGTCTGATTCCTCTGAACTTCAGGTCCATCCATGAAACCTCCATCAAATATTTTGGTGAACTCCATCTATCCTTGTCATAGTTTTACATCAATTGCCATTGATATATCAGTTGAAACTGGCAATGGGAGGGCACCCCTGGGGACCTTCTAGGTTCTTTACATCTCAGAACTAAGAATTGGGTATGGATACATAGAGAGTAGCAAGCAAAGTGAGAGAATTAAGAGAGGATACCCTTCCAAGGGAGAAAGTAGACTGCAACAGGTAGAACATTTAGCAGTCCAATGGCCCCATTGTCTGAAGAGTCTAAGCCTAGTTACCTATGGCTTCTGCTGTACTCTTCCTTCTGGAAATATATGAAGAAACCCTTATTCACCCAAGACATCGAGGATGCCAGCAAACTGAAGAGGGTTGTCATAGTAGTGTGGGTGATTCAGAGGGAGTCACACCCTGGGCGTCTTAGGATGTTATACTACTGAAAAGTCTCAACCTTCAGTCTTCTGTTTAAGCTCTTACACAACTTCAAGGAAAGGAGGGACACCCAGAGATCTCTGGAGGTTTGTAGTCCCCACAAGTCTTCTTTCTCTCTCCTGAGGGGAATGTTCATAGGCTCACTCTCATGAGCAGCTCAGGTATGGGTGATCACAGCTGCTCTGTTTCCGGACAACAGTGTTCGTGTCTAACCCATGGGAAGCAGCTATATGACAATGGCAGAAGCAGGGACATGACTAAATCAAAATGGTTCTGTCCAAAGAACAAGGTAGGGTTTCATCCTACACCGCCCTTTCTATTTTAAATTATACTTCAATACATAGAAATAGCTCTGAATAAATAAGACATTTTGTGCTGGTCATTTATTTTCTTACTCTGTAAATTTAGTGTTAATATATTGTGTTTCGATGTTAAAATGAAGGGAAGCTTATTTGTTTTAACAGGGAAAACACTTAATTAGCATGATGGTTTTTCATTTCCTGGTTGTTTGAATAAAAAAAAAAACTTTGAGGTTGGGAGAGTATATTGGAAATCCTTAAATCACTTAAAATAATTTAGACCTGCTATTAAATTTGTATCACAAGTGAGTAGTTAATGCAGAGTTAGCAAGTTTGTCACTACTTTTTAATTAAGCATAAGTTGACTGTAAAGAGGAAAATATCGAGCATTTGAGACATATACCTAATGGCCATATAATTAGATGGAACTTACATAAGCAAGGAATGCCCAGTTTAAGTCTTGGTATATTAGCTATCTACAAATATAGAGATATTTTGTTCACATTTATCAAAACAGCCTACAGCAAAATAACCAAGGAATCACATTTTAAAATGGTAATATTTAATAGGTAGAGTAATTGATACAAATCTTCCTACTAATAGCTCATTAAATGGAAAACTACAACACAGAAGAGAGTTTATCAATGAAAATTAAATTGCATATTTTTACTTGCAAATGGCTGGATACTCACATATATCTTCATTGTAAAAAGTTAAATAATGATTTTTCTCTGCTTTTCTGGCAATTAAATAGCCACGACAGTCAATTGATCTCAATTATTTTAATATAGCTAATGATCAGCTCATAAAAATAAGAACTGTGATATACCAGAAATCAGAAACAATAAATTATGAATTTTCTGTGTTGAAGTAAGAAAATTTATGAATAAAGGTCATTTGTGGATAGTTAAGATTAGGTAACTATGGTGGCTTGAATAGGTAGGGCCCCCACAGATTCATGTATTTGAATGCTTGGTCATAGGGAGTGGCACTATTAGGAGGTGTGGCCTTATTAGAAGAGATGTGGCCGTGTAGGAGGAAGTGAGGTTTAGGTGGCCCTTGAAGTCTTCTATGCTCAAGCTATGCCCAGTGTGAAGTATAGTCTTCTGAAAAATACAGTCTCCTTTGGGCTGCCTTCAGATCAAGATGTAGAACTCTCCAGCACCATGGCTGCCTGGATAATGCCATGCTTCCCACCATGATGATAATGGACTGAACCTCTCATACTGTAAGCCCGACTTAATTAAATGTTTTCCTTTATAAGAATTGGCTTGGTCACGATGTCTCTTCACAGCAATAAAATCCTAAGACAGTAAAATTCTAATATTGTCAAACTTTTCTACTTTGGGGATATTGTGGTTAGTTGGCAGATGGTAGTCTTATTAGAAAATTGCAAGACACTGTCTGGAAATGTCTAAGAAATGTCCTTAGAAAGTGAACTTTTTAAGTCAACCCATAATATCTACTAGACATTGCCTTACAATAACTTCATAGAGGAACAGTAATATCATTTTGTCTTATTTGATCTTTATTTTCTTATTTTATGCACTTTTATTATTGGGTATTTTTATTTACATTTCCAGTGTTATCACCTTTCCCAGTTTCTGTCCATAAACATCCTATTCCATCCCCCTCCCCCTTCTTCTATGAGGGTGTTCCACCACCCATCCACCCACCCACCCCTTCCTGCCTCCCTGCCCTGATTTTCCTCTACACTGGGGTCCAGCCTTGGCAGGACCTAGGGCTTCCCCAACAAGGCTTGATGCTCAACAAGGCCATCCTCTGAGTAATTTTATACCCAGCCACTTTTGCAAAGTTGTTTAACAGGCTTTAGTAGTTCTCTGGTGAACTTTGGGGTCCTTTAAGTATACTATCATGTCATCTGCAAATAGTGATATTTTTACTTCTTCTTTTCCGATCTGTATCCTGTTGACCTCCTTTTGTTGTCTGATTGCTCTGGCTAGGACTTTGAGTACAATATTGAATAAGTAGGGAGAGAGGGTGCAGCCTTGTCTGGTCCATAATTTTAGTGGGATTGCTTCAAGTTTCTCTCCATTTAGTTTGCTGTCGGCTACTGGTTTGTTGTATATGACTTTTACTATGTTTAGTTATGGGCCTTGAATTCCTGATCTTTCTGAGACTTTTTTAACGTGAAGGGGTGTTGAATTTTGTCAAATGATTTCTTAGCATCTAATGAGATGATCACATGTTTTTCTTTGAGTTTACTTACATAATGGATTATGTTGATGGTTTTCCGTATATTGAACCATCCCCGCATCCCTGGGATGAAGCCTACTTGATCATGATGGATGATGGTTTTGATGTGTTCTTGAATTCAGTTTGCGAGAATTTTATTGAGTATTTTTGCATCAATATTCATAAAAGAAATTGGCCTTAAGTTCTCTTTCTTTGTTGGGTCTTTGTGTGGTTTAGGTACAAGTGTAATTATGGCTTCACAGAAGGAATCTGATAGTGCTCCATCTGTTTCTATTTTGTGGAATAGTTTGGATAATATTGGCATGAGGTCTTCTATGAAAGTCTGATAGAATTCTGCACTAAACCCGTCTGGACCTGGGCTCTTTTCAGTTGGGAGACTTTTAGTAACTGCTTCTATTTCTTTAGGTGTTATGGGACTGTTTAGATGGTTTATCTGTTCCTGATTTAACTTTGGTATCTGGTATTTGTCTAGAAAATTGTCCATTTCATCCTGATTTTCCAGTTTTGTTGAATATAGACTTTTATAGTAGGTTCTGATGACTTTTTGAATTTCCTCTGAATCTGTAGTTATGTCTCCCTTTTCATTTCTGATTTTGTTAATTTGGATACTCTCTGTACCCTCTGGTTAGTCTGGCTAAGGGGTTTTTCTATCTTGTTGATTTTCTCAAAGAACCAGCTCCTGGTTTTGTTGATTCTTTGTATAGTTCTTTTTGTTTTTACTTGGTTGATTTCATCGCTGAGTTTGATTATTTCCTGCCATCTACCCCTCTTGGGTGTATTTACTTCTTTTTGTTCTAGAGCTTTTAAATGTGCTGTCAAGCTGCTAATATATGCTCTCTCCTGTTTCTTTTTTCAGGCACTCAGAGCTATGAATTTTCCTCTTAGCACTGTTTTCATTGTGTCCCATATGTTTGGGTATGTTGTACCTTCATTTTCATTAAATTCTAAGAAGTCTTTAATTTCTTTCTTTTTATTTCTTCCTTAACCAAGTTATCATTGAGTAGAAAGTTGTTAAGTTTCCAAGGATATGTAGACTTTTTGTGTTTCTGATGTCGTAGAAGTCCAGCCTTAGTCCATGGTGATCTGATAGGAATTATTTCAATCTTCTTTTATCTGTTGAGGCTTGCTTTGTAATTGATTATATAGTCAGTTTTGGAGAAGGTTCCATGAGGTACTGAGAAGAAGGTATATTCCTTTGTTTTAGAATGAAATGTTCTACAGATTATCTGTTAAGTCCATTTGGTTCATATCTTCTGTTAGTTTTCTCTGTGTCTCTGCTTGGTTTCTGTTTCCATGATCTATCTATTGATGAGAGTGGGGTGCTGAAGTCTCCCACTATTATTGTATGAGGTGCAATGTGTACTTCGAGCTTTAGTGAGGTTTCTTTTATGAATGTAGTGCCTTTGCATTTGGAGCTTAGATATTCAGTTCATCTTGGTGGATTTTTCCTTCGATGAATGTGAAGTGTCCTTCCTTAGGCTTTTTGATAGCTTTTGGTTGAAAGTCAATTTTATTTCATATTAGAATGGCTACTCCAGATTGTTTCTTATTTTTTCCAGCCTTTTACTCTGAGGCAGTGTCTGTCTTTGTCATCGAGGTGTGTTTCCTGTGTGCAGCAAAATGCTGGATTCTCTTTATGTATCCCATCTGTTAGTCTATGTCTTTTTATTGGGGAATTGAGTCCATTAATGTTAAGAGATATTAAAGAATAATGATTGTTGCTTCCTGTTATTTTTGTTGTTGGAGGTGGAATTATGTTTGTGTGGCTCTCATCTTTTGGCTTTGTTGCAAGAAGATTACTTTCTTGCTTTTTCTAGGGTGAAGTTTCCATCCTTGTGTTGGAGTTTTCCATCTATTATCCTTTGTAGGACTGAATTTGTGGAAAGATATTGAGTAAATTTGGTTTTGTCATGAATATTTTGGTTTCTCCATCTATGTTAATTGCGAATTTTGGCATTTGCCAAAATGCCTGGGCTGGCATTTTGTTCTCTAATGGTTTGTATGAGATCTTCCCAGGTTTTCATAGTCTCAGTTAAGAAGTCTGGTTTAATTCTGATAGGTCTGCCTTTATATGTTACTTGACCTTTTTCTTTTACTGCTTTAATATTCTTTCTTTGTTTTATGCATTTGGTGTTTTGACTATTATGTGATTGGAGGAATTTCTCTTCTAGTCCAATCTATTTGGAGTTCTGTAGGCTTTTTGTATATTTATAGGCATCTCTTTCTTTAGGTTAGGGAAGTTTTCTTCTATAATTTTGTTGAAGATATTTACTAGCATTTTAAGTTTGTAGTCTTCACTCTCTTCTATACCTATTATCCTTAGGCTTGATCTCCTCATTGTGTCCTGGATTTCCTGTATGTTTTGTGTTAGGAGATTTTTGTGTTTTACATTTTCTTTGATGGTTGTGTCAATGTTTTCTATGGTATCTTCTGCCCCTGAGATTCTCTCTTCTATCGTTTGTATTCTGTTGGTGATGCTTGCATCTACCACTCCTGATCCCTTTCCTAGGTTTTTCTATCTCCAGGGTTGGTTTCCTCTGTGACATTTTTATTGTTTCTATTTTCATTTTTAAATCCTTGATGGTTTTGTTTTATTCCCTCACCTGTTTGGTTTCTTTCTATAATTCTTTAATGGATTTTGTGTTTCCTCTTTAAGGGCTTTTACTTGTTTGTTTGTATTAGTTTTCCTGTATTTCTTTTAAGGAGTTATTTATGTTCTTCTAAAGTCCTCTATCATCATTTGTGAAATGTGGTTTTAAATCAAATCTTGCTTCCTGGTTTGTTTGGGTATCCAGTATTTGCTTTGGTGGGAGAACTGGGCTCTGATGATGCCAAGTAGTCTTGCTTTCTGTTGCTTAAGTTTCTGTGCTTGCCTCTGGCCATAAGGTTGTTTCTGGTGTTAACTTGTCTTGCTGTCTCTGCCAGTGGCTTGACCCTCCTGTAAGTTTGTGTGTCAGCACTCCTGGAGACCAGCTTTCTCCCAGAGGGATCTGGGTACAGAGCACTGTGTCTCTGGGTCAGGTCCAAGCACAGTCAGAAACCTGAAGGATCCTGTCCCAGACTGCTCCTGGTTTCCTATGTTTTGGGGGCTCGAGGCGGGTCCCTCAGAGCAGAAGTGGCAGTCTAACCTCTGCTCTCAGGTGTGTTACCGCTCCTGGAGATTGGCTTTCAACTGTGGGCTCAGGCAGAAACCAGAAGGTTCCTGTCCATGACTGTCCTTGGTTCCTGTGTCCAGAGGGCTCTAGGCAGGTTACTCTTGGGTTAGAAATGTGAGCAAAAATAGTGATCTCCCTTGAGCTGTCAGGATTGTCTGCAGTTCTGAAAGTCCAGCTCTCTCCCCCATGGGATTTGGGTACAGAGAGCTATGGGACCAGTTCAGCTCTGGACACAGGCAGCCCTTTTATTTTTTTAATTTTTGAGATTATAATATAATTACATCACTTTTCTCCTTCCTTTCCTTCCTCCAATCTATCTCTTATACTCCTCTTTGCCCTTCTTCAAATTCATAGCCCCCTTTTCTTTAATTATTGTTTCATGATCATGTGTATGTACATACATATTTGCATTTATAACCTGCTCAGACTGTATAATGTTACTTGTATGTATGTTTTCAGGGCTGAGTATTTGGTACTGGATACTCAATTGATAATGCTTTTCCCTGGGGAAAACTATTTCTCCTGCTCTCAGCATTCCTTAACTGCCTGTAGTTCTTTGTATAGTTTTTTTTTTTTTTTTTAAAGTAGGTCTATTATTATCCTCTCAGCTCATGTTGAGGCCATCATGCTGTTGAGACTCTATGGGTAATTTCTAATGTTACTAGGAGGTAAAATTTTACAGCCAAGTTCCTGATCATCTGGCTCTTAAACTCTTTTCATCCCCAACCCCCACCTCCTTCAATGTTACCCAAGCTTTAAGCACAAGAACTCTTTTGTGGATGTATCCATTGGGACTGGGCTCCATAAGTGTGTATATTTTCTGTAGTGGTCTGCTGCAAAGAGAAATGTTCTTGGTGAGGGAACGAAGACTACACTTATCTGTGGGTGTAAGGACAAATATTTTGTTGCTAGAGATTATTCTGATTTAGTAAAATAATGATTGGAGGTTCTCCTCCAAGCTATAGAACTCCATTAGCTTTGAGTATTTGGGTAGGTTTCCAGAACCAGACATAGTTTCCCTCTTTAAGTTCAATTAGAAGCTGATTACTATCAAAGTATGCATGCCATTAGTGTACTTTTAGGGTTATCCTGCCATATTGGTCGTTTTTTGCGGTTCATAGGCTTCCTATATGGGAAGGACTATTGGCTGCTTCTCTGTGTTGGAGGATTTCATTGCACTTTTTGTTACCATGAAAACTAGTTTTCATGGAAGAGGGATTCAGGTCAGTTCCAGCTCAGGGGCCTCTGGGCCCCCATGTCTAAAGTGTATGGTGTCTTCTGCACTATACACTAAAGTGTATGGGAACTGCTTTCTACCTCTGGAGGGAAACCAAGGGCAACATCAATAGTCTGTATGTTTTGAAAGTCTCTTGGATAACATTGACCTGTTTTGTGCTTTTTTTCTTTTTGATCTGCCAATGAAAGAGAAAAAGAACATTTAGTTTGGTGGGTAGGAAGGTGGGGAGCACCTGGAAGAAATTGGGGAAGGTTCTTCCATGAACACAGGTGCTTCCTATTAGATCGGATGACTTGAGTTTGAATCCTAGGATCCATATGGTGGGAAGAGAGAACCAACTCCTGCATGTTGTCCTCTGACTTTCAGTCATTCACAGCATCAGGGTGGGGGAATATCCAGGGGGCACCTCCATGCTCTCAGTGGAGAAGGAGAGGGAGCTGGGGGAGGGGAGAAACAGTTAAAGAAATGTTCAACATCCTTAGTCACCAGGGAAATGCAGATCCAAACTATTTTGAGATTCCATCATTACACCTGTCAGAATGGCTAAGATCAATAACCCAAGTGACAGCTCATGCTGGTAAGGATGTAGAGCAAGGGAGATACTCCATTTCCAGTGAGTGCGCGTCTTAGCTTTTCTGTTGCTGTGGAGAGACATCACGACCACAGCAACTTTTATAAAAGAAAACTGATTGGGGCTTGGTTTACAGTTCATAGCTTAATCCATTATCACCATGGCAGGAACATGGTGGCATGCAGACAGACATGGTCGTGGAGAAGGAGCCTAGAGTTCTACATCCAAATTGGCAGACAGCAGGAAGTGACTGATACACACTTCCTCCAGCAAGGCCACATCTTCTTCTTCTTTTTTTTTTTTTATTAACTTGAGTATTTCTTATATACATTTCGAGTGTTTTTCCCTTTCCCGGTTTCTGGGCAAACATCCCCCTAATCCCTCCCCCTCCCCCCCTTCATGGGTGTTCCCCTCCCCATCCTCCCCCCATTGCCGCCCTCCCCCAACAGTCTAGTTCACTGGGGGTTCAGTCTTAGCAGGACCCAGGGCTTCCCTTCCACTGGTGCTCTTACTAGGATATTCATTGCTACCTATGAGGTCAGGAGTCCAGGGTCAGTCCATGTATAGTCTTTAGGTAGTGGCTTAGTCCCTGGAAGCTCTGGTTGCTTGGCATTGTTGTTCATATGGGGTCTCAAGCCCTTCAAGCTCTTCCAGTTCTTTCTCTGATTCCTTCAACGGGGGTCCTGTTCTCAGTTCAGTGGTTTACTGCTGGCATTCGCCTCTGTATTTGCTGTATTCTGGCTGTTTCTCTCAGGAGCGAAGGGCCACATCTTCTAATTGCGCCACTACCTGTGAATCTATGGGGTCATTTTCTTTCAAACCATTATAGAGTGAAAACTTACACAGCCTCTATGGAAATCAATATGGCTCTTCCCCAGAAAATTGGGAATTGATCTACCTGGAGACCCAGCTATACTGTTCTTGTCACCAGAGAGGCTTCCTCTAGCAGCACATGGATGGGAGCAGATACGGAAGCCCACAGCCAAACATTAGACAGAACCTGGGGAAACACCCAAAGGAGGGGAAGGATTGCAGGAGCCAGAGGGTTGAGGATACTATGAGAACGGGACCCACAGAATCAAGGCTCAAAGGGGCTCACAGAGACTGAAGTAACAATCAGGGAGCCTGGATGGGTCTGACCTCGGTCTTCTGTCTATATGTTCTATAGCTTGGTGTTCTTGTGGGACTCCTAACCGTGGGAGTAGGGTGTCTCTGACTCTTTTGCCTGCTCTTGGGACCCTTTCCCTCCTACTGGGTTGCCTTGTTTAGCCTTCATATGAAGGTTTGTGCCTAGCCTTATTGCAGCTTGTTATGCCTTGTTCAGTTGGTATCCCTGAGAGGCATGCTCTTTTCTGAAAGGAAACAAAGGAAGGGTGGGGTCCGGGAGAGATGGGAGGGAGGTAGGGAGAAGTGGAAGGAGAGGAGGCTCCAATCTGGAAGTCTCCCATGAGAAAAGAATACATGAAAAGGAAAAAAAAAAGGTTTAAAAATAAAATGTTTGAAGTTAAAAAACAAAGAACAAAAGATCACATCGAAAGTTACTGAAATGGAGGAAGTTGAGGAAGTTTGAGAGACCGGAAACAAACGGATGAATCCTTAGGTGGCCCCAGTTTACTGCCTGGAGAGACCATGCTGGACACTGCGCGGGAGAAGGAAGCCCGTGGGCAGCCAGGAGCCTGTGTTGAGTTGAGAAGACTGGAGTGTTGAAGATGTGAGAGTTCTCTACAGACAGAGAAACTCAGAGCGGAGCGCACTTCACAGCGCTTCAGGAGATGCTCATCAGTGTGTGGGAGTGCGTGCAGGAACACTCAGAACTGCGCGTGGGAGGTACTCAGGGCATTGTGTAGGGGACTTGCTTTTTTATGAGAGCACACGGTTTTACTCCGATCACATGCTTCTGAGGGAGGCCACTTGAAGACTAGCGCTGTCATCTTTTCCTGACCACTCTGAGGCAGACTCATTAGGGAGACGAAGCAGGTTGCTAGAGATAAGAAGGCAGCGGACACCGGTATCAAATGTTGGAGAGCAAGCAAGTACGATAAGGACTCTAGCTTGTCAGGCTGCTAGCAGGAAACAGATTGCACTCTCGAATGGGGGTGATTTAAGGTGAGGCGTCTTACTGGATAAAGAGATTTAGCCAAAGTGTAGGCAACCGAGGGGACTCCACCACATGGTGCCTTTTAAAAGCCAGGAATCGAGGAGGGTGGTGATGTGTCAAGGGCCAGAAGAGGCACACTTGCAGAACCCAGCACGAGGAAGCTTTATGGAGACCAGCGGAAGGAGTCTATTTTTAACATCTGAATTGTCAATCAGCAGAGTAACTATACATGCATTTGGGGCATAGTGTGGTATTTCAGTGCACGCAGACGATGAATAAGGATCAGGTCAGGGCAACTGAAAAATCCCTACCTCAAATACCTGCTATTTCAAAATCTTAGCCAGCAATTGTAAGGGGAGGTTCTAACACTAAGGTCTTATTCCCTAATTGGTTCTTGATTTGTCAATAAAGAAGGTTGGGAGCCAATTGCTGGGCGGGAGGTACAGTGGGACTTACGGGTGCCAAGAGGAAAAAGAGATGAGACACAGGGAAAGAGAGAGGGGCTTAAAACAAAACAAAACAAAACAAAACAAAAACAACAAAAAAGGGCTGGAGAGAGGGCTCAGTGGTTAAGAGCACCGACTGCTCTTCCCGAGGTCCTGAGTTCAAATCCCAGCAACCACATGGTGGCTCACAACCATCTGTAATGAGATCTGAAGCCCTCTTCTGGTGTGTCTGAAGACAGCTACAGCGTAGTCATATATAATAAATAAATAAAATAAAATAAAAAAAAACAACAAAAAAAGCCATGGTTTGGAGGAAGAATGATGCTGCAAACATTTCAGGCCTCGGGGAGAGCTAGGTCCTGTGGCCTCTGCTACTGGGTGTGGGGGCTAAAGATGTTTGGCACGGACTAGGTGTAACAAGCCACTAAGATTAGGGCAGGAGGAGAAACCGAGATAATAAATTGGAAGGGACATGCGTTTCCAACCAGGAGATATTTGAACCCAGCAATTGTGCCTGGCAGGCAAGTTCTAAAGTTAATAAAGCTGTCTGAGTGTCTTTTATCCGCAGATTCAAGGGGCTCGGGAGTGGGCTTTGGGTAATGCAACCCCTCCCGGAGCAAAGGCTGGTAAAGAGAGAGGCAGGGTTGAGGCTGGCGGTAGCTGATCCTGGAACCAAGCCAGAGCAAAGGAGGTTAGAAAATGAAGCCTGTTTGGGGATGGTTGCTGATACATCCTGGAGCTAAGCTGGGTGGAGCAAAAGGGAACTTGGGAGGGCCTGGTAGGGCGGCAGCTCCGGGGCAAAGGCAGGGGCTTCGTGATATTTATGTTTTGTTAGTAAACCAAAATTTTTATTTCAAGTGATAAAATGTCAGAGAAATAAACACCATCCAAAAACTTTTTAAAACTACGTGCAACAAGTGGTTATTGGCTAGACTTACCCTTCTGTGCCGCCACACATTAGTAGTTTCCCCAACTATAATCCCTTACCTGTTAACCATTCCTCTCCCCCTCCCCCTGCCCTCTCCTCCCCAGTCTCTGTAGCCGCTCTCCGATGAGATGAACTGTCTTCCTTTGCGTATGTCAGTTCGGCATCTGTTTTTCCTGCACCTCTTTATTCCATTTAATGTCCTATAGGCTCATCCAGGTCATGGAAGAATATTCTTTATTTTTTCCTTAAGGAGAAGCTCTCTCTTTGAATGAAAGGTCTCTTCTCTGCTTTGAGTGAGCCCAGTTGCAAACAAGGTAGTGAGTTGATATGATTCGTTTAGATCGGGATCTACAAATTGGGCATCTTGGAGGAGACGTGGGAGTAGGTCCAAAGGGAGTGAGCACAGGCTGGCGAGTTTAAATAGCTGCTGGAGATCATCATGAAAGATCACCAGACCTTCCAAGGCAGCAGTGGATCTGAGGCAAGCGAGATTGCAGTGAGGGAAACGAGGCAAGGTGGGGGCTACCGTGAAACAGAGAGTCTAGGGCGTATCTGGGAGCAAATTTAGGGTGGACTGTATGAGTCAAGCTGGCAGCTCCCCTTCACGGTTCCATGGTGAGCTCTAGAAAACGGCAGGCTCAGAATAGTGCCCCGGTTTCCTAAGAGCACTGTGTAATTTTCCAGAGTGTCGGGGAAGACCAAGATAGATCAATGTAACAGGCACAAATGAGGATCAGTTAGAGAATGTGGGTTCTCCTTTCTATCCGTGAAATGAACATGCAAGTTCTACACAGGGCATTGGGACTGTTTGCCTGTGTGTCTGCGCTCACCGTGTGAAAACAGGAGTCAGTGTTTACCCAGCTTCCTATCACTACAGTAAGTACCCGGGATAGTAAGTCACAAAGACAGCAAGCTTGCTTTGAATCACTCATTTAGAGGTTTCAGGCAGCCCACCACAGTGGGAGCAAACATTGGAGAAACAGCAGAAAAGTGAGAGACAATGAGGAGGAATCGAGAGGTCTTTCCCCAATGTAAACTGATTTTATTTCCATCTTCGTGCTACTTTTTTTTGTGTCTGAGACAGCGTCGCCTCTTGTAGCGATCTTGCGGTGGTGACCCTCCTTCCTATTTTGGGTGTGCTGGATTACAAACGGGCACCGTGCTGTTCTGTCTCCAATTTGATATTCTAACACTCTGCGGAACTTATGGCTGTGCTAGATATATTTCTCTGGTTTAAGAGATATTCATAGCCTTATTTATTTTCATTTAATTTTGCATGAATGTTCGGCCCGCCTGCTTGTCTGTGCACCGCATGCCTGCAGTGCTTCTGAAGGCCAGAAGAGGGCACCAGAGAGAGCGATATTGGAGTTAGAGACAGTTGCGAGCCTCCGTACAGGTGTTGACTATGAAACCAGGGCCCTCTGGAGGAGCTGCCAGAGCTCCTAACTCTCGGGCTTTCTCTCCAGACCCTCTCAGTACTATTTTAAAAGAGAAAAACATAAAAAGAAAGATCTTTTATAACTTTTCGGTGGCCTTCCAACAAAGCACAAATATCCAGGGGTCCCGCGCTAGTAAATTAATCTGGACGCCGAAGCAGCACAATCTAGAGCTTCAAGGGTCTCAGAAGAAGGCGAAATTAAAATCTCAAGGATATGGCCTGGCCAATCCAGGGTGGCTTTAGCAACAGCCCTTCCTCTAGACAGAAGCACACAGAGAAGAAATGAATCCATTCCAAACAAAAAGAGGGCCGGAGAGTTGACGCAGCAGTTCAGAAATCTGCTGCCTTTGACCTGGATTCTGTTCCCGTCTCCTCTATCAGGTAGCATTTTACAACTGCCTGTAATTCCAGCCCCCTCTTTTAACAAAGCAAGCAAAACAAACAGACAAATCCAGAAAACCCAAGAACAACCCAGAGCTATTAAATCAAGTAGTGCTTAGTATTTTCTTGATTTCCTTGGCTTGTGTAAACTGTCTGTGGTGCTTAATATTGATTCTCAGCATTAACCTATCAACAGGTTCTAGAATAGACCACAATGCACACTTGTAAGAGACTATGTAGATTAGGATATCCTTGGCTCTGCCTCGGAGGAAGTGTCTAGATTAGGCTCACTGAGGTGGGAAGACACATCCTAAAGGTGGGCGGCACCATTCCCTGGGCTTGGGTCCCGACTGCAGATGCAACAGGTCCAGCCGCCTCCAGCTCCTGCTGCTAGGACTGCACTGCTAGGATGGGCTGTGCCCTTGGGCTGTGAGCCCGAGATAGCCCCTTTCTCCCTTAAGTTGTTTTTGCCAGGGCACTTATTACATTGGCAGGATAAGTAACTAACACGCTCTCCAAATCCTTTAAACGACTGAAATTCGGTTAGTAGGCAGAACCGTGGCGCAAAAGCAACTTTTTCTGCCTCTGGATTATGCGTGTTTCACAAAATATAAGCTCTCCCATGCTAAGACATCAACATTTCAGTTGTTTAGGAGCGGCTCTGCTTCTATGCTTGCACATAGATTTGCTAACGTGTTTTCGCATAACTACTGAGAGAGCTGAAGCAGAAGGATCCCCGCTTTTGCAGATGTTATTTACAGTGGCCCTCCATGTTGTAACTGGTCTAAGGGCTTTATGACCCCAACAGTTCGTTTAATGCTTTGCTTTCTATTAAAATGTTGGTAATTATATTTTCGGCTTCTCAGCTTGTTTTATTTCGAATGCGCTGCTTCTGACGGTGGGCAATGCTGTTGAAGTAAAGGCTTCCTTCTCCCCATAATATTCCGAGGGCTAGCAATTCAATCTTATATATTTAAAATTAAATCTTCAAACCCAGCACAATGGTTATTTTCTCATATACTTTATTGAAAGGGATAATAATGGATGAATTTTTTTTTTGCCACGAACTGTTCTTATTTCCTACAAAATATCAAGCTCCCATTTCATTAAATTTAGCATTTTTTTAAAAGAAATGATAGGATGGTATTGAAAGAAAGGAAATAAAATTCTTAGAAAGATCTCAAAAAAGTATTAATAGATGAGATTTGAATAAGACTGATCAAATGCTGGAATGGATGCTTTTTTTTTGTGATTGCCCACATTGTCTGGAAACTGTTCAGGAGAACAAAGCGTTTTATGGATGAAAGACTGGTATGAAGAAACATGAATGTCAACTCAGGCTCTGAGAGACAGTCTGCTAATGAAATATTCTAAAAGTCATTTTCAAGGTGGTTGAAAGTTCTCACTGATGTGCACCAATGCTTTTGATAATTTTTTTTTATATATCAAATAATTACGGAAGTGTTGGCTCTGGGGACAGAGAAAATAACATTGCACCCAAATATTGCGGGAAGGCTGGTGCGTCGTCGTTTCTTTCCGTGATGGAAAATGAGCAGGCGTCTGATGACAATACTCTGGTAGTAAGTTTCTTGCGTCGTACATGTGAGAAATAACTTTTCTCTGCTATGTAGGTGAAGATGACTAACTTTGACCTATGTTTTCCTACCTTGCTGGTTAGGCTTGTGTGTGAAGTCTAAGAAGGAGATCATCATCTCTGAAAGTTGAACTTTCCCTAAACATCGTTGAGTGAACATTCCTGGTAAATGGAAAAAGTAATGACTTTCTCCCAAAGGTCCTCTGCTCCATTAACATACATATTCCCCAGTGACACACGTCTGCCATCCGACACTGTGAACACACACACACACACACACACACACACACACACACACACACGCAATGCACGCATGGACTTTTACACAGATTTATAATTGGATGGATCTTTGCAATCAGATGCCCTTGGAATCTCTCTGCATCAAATTTTAGACATACAAGGATGACGATGACTGTCTTTCAGGAAAGCGGATGACAATGTCTCATGCAGAGAAGCCCTTAATTAAGAGTAACGAGGGTTCTATAACATGATATAGCTAATGGCAGCATGGCTCATTAGGTTTTTTTTTTAAATTAATAAACAGTCCATATCACATTGACCATAGGACATCTACCTTCTGCTTGTCACAATTTCAAGTGACCGACTGAATTACAATGGTCATTCCATGACATCAAAGTCTGTCTCCTTGGCCTGGATACGGCTTGGTATAAAAGGCAAGTAGTGTCTTAGAGGTAGACTCTGTTTCCACTGTAGTTTGTATTTCTATAATGCAGATTTAATTCCACGTATAACTTATACAAACATAGGTAAGAATTTTGTGTATGTAAGGCTTTGGGGGAATCAATGTGATCTTAGTCTTTTACCCTGGCCATTTTAGTAGAGTTTGAAAAGTGTTATCACCAACAGGCTTTTGCCCTACAGTTTCATGCTAAAGTTCCCATGTCTGTCGTCTTCCCTTTGAAGCGTCAGTTGATGCTCTTTCAGGCCATCTCTTTGTACATGTTCCCACAGTGTTTCTCCCTGTGTGTGGCGACATGGTCGTAGCACATTACCGGTAACTTACTAATATCTTTATGTAGTTCACAGTAGCCAGGGGGTTCTTAGAGGTCGGGACAAAGTTCTTACGCATCTAAAAGAGCTCTTCACGAGTAGACACATTCAGTCTGTCCGAAGTGTTCTTGTTTTAATTCCTCAACGGTAAACAAGAATGGACAACTAAGATCTCTACCCTTTGTAAGGAAGTTGAGAGAAAACGGAGCCCAATAGGTTGCCTCAAAAATGGAATTAACCATGATGATGAGATCAGAAGCCTTGTACTCAAGGGGTGAGGGCCGGCTGTTATGGAAAGACAGAATGGAAGTTTCTCAAACACTTAAACGTGGTGTTAGCATACGATGGGGCAATCCATCTTGTGTATATACACAGAAGAATTGGAGGCAGGACCCCAAAGATATGTCAATATGCTCCTATTCACAGCGACCAAACGATGAGGCTGCGTGAGCGGATAGCCAGGAGTGAAATATGTAATGATCAAATTCACTGACATCAGAAGAGAGGGTAGAACAAGAGGAGCTCTTCAATGGAGTCTTAGTTTTGTAAGATAAAGGACGTCCTGGAGATCTGATGACACGAATGCACTTACGCTGCACAATTACAAAGGGCTGGCATGATCTGGGTGTGGTAGCTCCTGCCTGGTGGCTGAGGTAAGAGGATTGCTGTGGTGGAAGGCAAACGTGTTACAATGACTATCAGGCCGACCAAACTTACGTACAAACCTAGACCTTGTCTCAAAAGACTGAAAAGTGATACATTTCATGTTATGTGTATTCTATTATGATAAAAACTGAAATGAAAATGATACCATCACTAAACAGATTGCAAATTATATCGGAGTAACCCCTCGTGGAGATATTTTCATATTTATAACTTCAGTTACAAAATGCCGGATTGTTATCTTAAGTAGAAACCACCTAGTTGCTTAGAGATCTTTACATGCTAAGGATAAGTTAATATCATATAACTTTCATACCATCCAACACAGATTTATCTATTACATGCAGAAGGGAAAAATGAGTATGAAGAAATGAGTGTCCGATACATTCTAAAATGTTTTGTCTAGCGAAGCCACGCTCATAACATGCTAAGGGTATTGACCTCGCTCTTTTGTAAAGTCAGGTTTTCAGGAACTGTGCTATGTATAATTAATCCTAGTTAAAGATTAACTTGAGACATTCACAGTACTGATGCTGACTTGGAAAACTGAGTGACCTTGCTAGCAGCATACATGTTTGGTTAGCTGAATCTCCTGCCATTGCTCTTAGATGTCTACCTGGAAAGTTGTATTTTTTTTTTATCTTTATTAACTTGAATATTTCTATTTTACATTTCGATTGTTATTCTCTTTCCCGGTTTCCGGGCCAACATCCCCCTAACCGCTCCCCCTCCCCTTCTATATTGGTGTTCCCCTCCCCATCCTCCCCCCATTGCCGCCCTCCCCCCAACAATCACGTTCACTGGGGGTTCAGTCTTAACAGGACCCAGGGCTTCCCTTTCCACTGGTGCTCTTACTAGGATATTCATTGCTACCTATGAGGTCAGAGTCCAGGGTCAGTCCATGTATAGTCTTTAGGTAGTGGCTTAGTCCTGGAAGCTCTAGTTGCTTGGCATTGTTGTTCATATGGGGTCTTGAGCCCCTTCAAGCTCTTCCAGTCCGGAAAGTTGTATCTTTAAACATTGGCAACTCTGGAAAATCCAAGTCCTCCCAGTACTATTTTAGTAGCAATTCAAGCTTTAAAATTTTTATTTTATTAATGCCTGCTTAGGTGCACTTTGCCGACTCGGATGCTGTCGAGGCTAGCTCAGGTTAGCTCACTGCAGAGAAGGGCAGTTGAAGGTGAGGGTCTTGGTAAGACATTTGGTGCGTGCTGCCAGCTGTATGGTGAGTGAGCTACCGAGAGGAGAGGTGTGGCTCTCACAGAGAACCAAGATCATCAAAATCAGGGACACCACGTCAGAGGACACATATGTCAAAACAGCAGGCACAGCGCTTATAAATGCAGTGACTAACTTTTATCAGCCATACTCTTTCTCGTGGGCACTCTTGCCTGTTTTCACTGAATGAGCCCTTTCAAGAGTTCTATAGAATAGATTGAGTCACTATTCCCTAACACCATAACTTGTATTTTATCCTCAAAGGAGAACTTGAGACAAGTCTTTGTGGGTTGGCGTTTAATTTGGGAACCGATGCCAGGTTTTCAGAGGACATGAGACAGAGAACGGAAGTCAGCCAAATATAGGCCTTTTCTTAATGGGCATGCACTTTAGGCAACCAAGGTACAAGAACCACTGGAGATCCATCCTCCAGACACTGTAGAACAGGGCTTGGGGTCTTTACCCTGAAGACTGAGAGTACCAGGAATTTTATCATGGAAGTACCATGCCTTCATAGTTGAGGGTTACTACTGGGGCACTAACATTACTAGGTGCTCAAGTGGTACCATCTGCTAAAGGTGTCACCAGGCAGAGAGATACAGGAAGCAATTCTTGGTACCTGAGAAGCCATAAGGTGGGGTTTGAGCAGGCTCAGCGCCTGCTTCACCGAGTTTGAGCTAGAGGTAGATATTTTAGAGCACGGACATAGAATGTAGCTGGATACCAAGGTCCTGCGACAGGAAAGATGGGCTTATCGGTTTCAATGAAATCAGCGAACGAGGCCAAGAGTTTCAGAAGAGTCAGAAAACATCCACAGGTGGTGGGGGAAGCATTAGAGAAGAGGTTCTCAACCTGTGGGTGGCAACCCTCGTGGCAAACCTCCAAAATATTCACACCATGATTCATAACAGCAGCAAAATTGCAGTTATGAAGTATTGAGGGAAATACTATTACGGTTGGAGGTCCCCACGACATGAGGAACTGTGTTGAGGGGTCTCAGCTCTAGGAAGGTTGAGAACCACTGCATTAGACCATCTACTCTTGTTCAATTGGTTGTCTATAGGGAAAGTTGACATTTCTCTTTTATTTCCTATTGTCACTGGAAAAAAAAAACAAATGCAAAATGTATCTTCACAAAAACGAGAGGGCTGCACTTCTGGCACTATGGTTCTCTAAGTCTCTCTCTTCTGCTCACGAAGACCCTTATTTACTCCCCACGCATGCCTCCTAATGCAGTGCCCAGGCTGCACAGGCATGCGGTGAACACACACGCAAGTGATCAATAGTTGCTGGTACTCCATGTTTCCTGTCCCATAGGGCATCCTTAGGGCTGTGCCATCCTTTATAGGATTGAAGTGAGTTTTAGATACAGAAAACATAATCGCTAAAAACAATCTATAAACATTTGTTCTTACACCCACAGGTAAGTGTAGTCTTCACCCCTCATCATGGAACCTTTTCTTTGCAGCAAACCACTAGAGAAAACCACAGCAAAACAATATGCAGATTTGTGGAGCCCAGTCCTGAGAGATACGTGTGCAAAACAGTCCTGCAGGTAAGGCTCAGTAACATTGCAGAAGAGGGAATGGAAAATCTTAAGAGCCAGAGGATCAGGCATTTTGCTGTGAGACCCAAGAAATTAGACCCATAAAGTCTCGCCACCATGACTGTCCAAATATGTAAAGACAAGGAGAAGGACCTGGATTGACAGCTTAGTGGCTAAAGTCACATACTGCTCTTCCAGAGGACCTGGGTTCCATTTCCAGCACCCACATGGCAGCTCACAACTGTTTATAACTCTAGTTGTAAGGATTCTGATGTCCTCTTCTGTCCTCTATGGGCACCGGACACATCCATGATAGCCACATTTCCATACATACAAGCAAAATAATTATGCACATAAAATAATAAATACATTTTTAAAATCTAAGAACAAGAAACACCAATGAACATGTGTGCACGAGGTAAAACCCATGAGGCCTCAACCCTACACAAAGACCAAAGGCAACTAACTGAGGGGAGAGCCAGGATTGGGAGAGGTGATTCTCCGCAGGGAGGAGTAAACCAGTGTAGTCATCTCTGAAAACATACACATAAGTAACACTGTGTGAACTCAACACTTAAAACATAGATACACATGCACATGCGGTAACAATCACTGAAAAGAGAAGTCATGAATTTGAAGAGAGTGGGGAAGGTGATATGGAAGGGTTTAGAGGGAGGAAAGAAAAGAAAGGGAGGATGCGATTAAAATACAATTTCAGAAATAAACAACAACAAGAAGTATGTGGTTTTGGGCCAAGGAACAACCAGAAATGTCAAAGAGGAAATTCTATGGCTGAAGATCGTTGGTTGCTTTGTGATAACTTCTGGAATCTTTAGGGTGAATCAAGCATCCGTATCAGTTAGTCCTCGTCTAGCTTTCATTGGTGAAGATTATTTTCATTCATTCATTCACTCATTCATTCATTCATTCATTCATTCATTCAGTCAGTCACCAACCCAATCACCATTCATCTGCTGCGTCCCAGGCTGGGCTAACAACTCACGGCCACTGTTTTCTTTGTTTCCGGAGTGAATTTAATGTAAGAAGAAAACGTGATGAAATGCCTGCCATGGTTACAGACTCTGCAGAAACCGGAGAGCTGCTGTGCGTGCAGGGCGCAGGCAGGCTCTCACTCTCTCTGAGCTTGTCGTCTGCCAGGGAACACGTGCAAAATAACTGTCATGCAAATCACGCCATGCTGACATTTATCACCAACAACTGTCGAGTGATGTCAAACGATAGGCCGGGTTGTACATGGAAACAGCAGACATCTGCATAGCAGATTCTTGGAAATGTCTTCACTTCCCGAGATTCTCCATGCTTTACTGAGTAATGAGCTATAACATGGAGGCTTAAAAAAAAAACCCTCTCAATAAACACTTTTGTTCTCACAATATGGAGAGAATTCTAGTGAGAAAACATTTATATTTTTGACATCTCACAAATACACTCTAGGGAATGATTTCAGAAGGTAGAAAGATGTAAGCAAGAGTTCAGCACTGTCTCTCTGTCTCTGTCACTCTTACTCTATCTCTGTCTCTCTGTCTCACTCTTACTCTATCTCTCTGTCTCTCTGTCTCTGTCTCACTCTCTTACTCTATCTCTGTCTCTTTCTTACTCTCTGTCTCTCTGTCTCACTCTTCCACTCTCTCTCTGTCTCTCTCTGTCTCACTCTCTTACTCTATCTCTGTCTCTTTCTTACTCTCTGTCTCTCTGTCTCACTCTTCCACTCTCTCTCTGTCTCTCTGTCTCTGTCTCACTCTCTTACTCTATCTCTGTCTCTTTCCTACTCTCCTACTCTGTCTCTGTTTCTCTCTCTGTCTCTGCCTCACTCTCTCATTCTCTCCCTCTCCCTCCCTCCCTCTAACATACCAAGCAGGATCCTTCTGTCTTTTCTATTATTCAGCTCGGAAGACTTGTTGGTCAGACGACCATGGGACCAGTGTCACAATCCACTACAGAGATCATCCAGCGTGCCCGTCACTCTCTGCCTTCTCCTTATGATTGATTCTTGGGGCTCAGCCCCAGCGCTTCCCCGCCGATTGCTGTGCTGTTTTGCATGGGCCGTCTTTCTTGTCTGTCTTTTGTTGCTCAGCCTCTGAAACAGAAGCTCTGTAAGAGAGAAGGTTTTGTATTTCCAATTTGGATGAAGGTGGATACTGAGGAATGAGCAAATATTTCATAGATGTTTGTTGAACGAACAACAAAAACCAAGCAAGCTAAATGTCCCTCAGCGGGTTTTGGTCACACACATTAGGCACACTGTAATATATATCCAGCCTCAAAAGTGGCACTTAGGAATAAAGACATGGAGTTTTCCAACACGGCCATGTGTGCACTACACCAACGAAGTAGTTTACAAAGCAGGCAGGCTCTTCATTGCTCGATGTTTCTCTCTCGACTTGCACATATACGCATGAAAAAGTGTTGATGAAAAGTATTCGTGAGCAGAGGGACTTAGTTTATTACTCAGCTTTTAAAAGTAAGCATTTTAAATTTGAAACTGTACACTCCAGTTTTGTGTGAAAAAAAATTAAAAAATATGAAAACTCTTAAAAATCCTTAGACTGGATATTGGGCCGAGACTTGAGGATTTTGCTAGGTTTTCTCAGCCTGGCCCCCCAGTGGCTTCAAAATTACTACGCTATTTGCCGCCTGTTGCATGGTGCCAGCGTTTAGACAGCTGCTTATTTAATGCTAAAATTAAGAATTAGGTACAGATTATAGGTACAGAAATATCCACAGGATTATTATTATAGGCCACATTTTAGCATCCCAAACACACTTATGATTTAACCAAATATGCATTTCAAACGCATGGTTATGTTGTGCAAATGGAGATCTTTGTCTTCTGATTTTAATGTGGTTTTTGAGCCTGGCTGCCTTCCGCCCTCTTCTGTCTGCCAAATTTAGCATTAGTCCTCATGCTTACTGAGAGAGTCTATTTATCCCTTCCCAGTCTATTTATCCTCTCTCCCTCCATAAGCCTGAGATCCCCAGATATACGCACAATAAGGTCTGGTGTGGCTGCCTCGAAACTCTGAAAGTAAATTTTTATGAAAATAATACTGTATTTAAATGATGTTCCTAAGGCAATCTTTCAATATTTCCCTCAATATGGATCAGCTATGAATTCCCGAGAAAGATTAAAAATACATTTTAAACTTTTTTTTTAAATCTTAAATTAAATGCTTAACTCTCTTTAAATGTGTGACACCATCCATCACAATCTTATATTTAGACACATAATAATGTATAATCTCAGCTTGCTGTCCACTTGTAAAAATGGGAATAGAGTTGGAGAAATAAGCAATTTCCCAACAGAAAATTGGAAATTCTGCCAACCAATTCCAGGTGACCTGCCATCAATCAGCGTTAAATTCTCTGGGGCTATTGTTGAAAGGTACTGCTATTAGAAGGGCTTCACCTGGTGACTAATGGTATATAACAAATACATTGAAGAACTATGGAAACCCCCAGAATCTGTAATTGTCTGGTAACTTTCAGCAGAGACCTTTCCTGGCAATTGGGAAATAAAGTAAGTTTTTTTATAACCTCCTCGCAGCTCTCTTATTAAAATATCTGTTTTTAGAGAAATAGGTGAAATGATTATGCCGTGCAATTAAGTTAAATTAGCTGACAAAATATTTCTTTGTGACTGAACTGTTTAATGCAGACGTTCGGAAGGATGTAGCACTGGTTGGAATACGTGCAGATGTGACAGCTGTGCTGATTCTGAACTTAAGTAAGAAGTCTAAGGGTGCGGTAACATCTCCTTGCTTGATATTACGAGGCAATTATGATTAATGTCTGAAACGCACTGTTCCATGGTTGTAATTTCCTTGTTTGCAGGCGCGAGTCCATTAGGAAGTCATTAAAAACTCGAACTCTTCAGGTAGCTGAAGACTACAAATGGAACCAGAACTTCTCGGAGGATAGGAAGCCCCCCCCCCCTTTTTTTCCCACTAAGGAGATCATGACCAGGGTGAACCAACAGCTGGCAGATAAACTATGATGGATTTCCGGTCTCAAACGGAGGGCCAGACAAATGGGTTTGCCCATTGGCGTCAAAAATAAAATCCCTCCCACAGATCAAGGCTGCAACAAAGATGAAGAGTCTGCAGGCCGTCTGTCAGTAACGGCAGTGGTGATAAGAGCCCGGGTGAGGATGGGGTTGCATGCAGAAGTTGAAGAATCAGAACAGATCTTAGTATCATCATGGAGATCAGAAATGGTAACTGTTTTGGTACAAGCCATGGGCACTAATGTAGTCTTACAGAAGAAGGAGATGAGTAGAGACAGAAAAAGGGAGCTCCTGAACGAACCTTCAACCTGGGAAGGCCAGGCAGTGGCATCTAACGGCACAACCCCCAGCTACCTACTGTATGTAGCTCCCTGGCTTCTCCAGGACACATGACTCTAAACAAGGTCAGCTTGCTGAACTACTCACAAGCTTTGGTCGACAGGTGAGATGTCTAAATACTTGAGCCAGTGTTGGGCAATGAAGGAACAGATCAGCAAATATGCTCGGGCAACAGATTCTTCAGCTCAGGCAACAAGCTTGATTACGGACAGGACGAAACCCATATATACAGAGAATAAGTGGCGGTCCATTCATCCTGGCATAGGCACAACAGCGTGTGGGCAGGTAGTGTGGTGTGCTGTATTAATACAAGTCAAAAGGAATTAAGACTGGTTAGCATCACGTTGGATTATTAACTATGAGAATTGACCCAGCTTCTAAAAGCACTATTTGAAAATTAGAACTGCTGTGTTCTAAATATATGTGTGGCTCTATAATCTAATTGACAGTTACCATATAGGCAACCCACCACATTCTAGCCTACTCCAGTGACAATTTATGACTTTCAACTAATACTTGTCACTCCACCTCCACACCATGCGCCTCCACCCCCAGCATTTCTGGTGTGAAGAGAGCAATTTCCTGACCTAGGTAGAGTGAAAGCCTAGAATATTCTCTCATATTAAGGTATCTCTATGGGAAGCACTAATTCTTTTCCTCCTGATCCCAAAGACATGTATATGCCCAGCCTGAATACACCAAAGCACTTATGTGCAGCTAATTTTTCCTGTAGACTTTTCTTTATATAAAGCAAATATTTTTCTTTGCAAAAAAAAAAAATCCCTTTTGGTGTAAAAATCTGACGGCAAAGGCAAGCTTGCTCTTTCCCCAACTCTTAACCCTAAAGGCTGAAGCAGGGAGCGGCAAGAACTTCGAAGAGTGGCTAATGGAGGTGGGTAGACAAGGTGTCCAGGCAGCTATAAATCCGCCATTCCCCAGAGCTAGTTCACCTCATAGCAGCGAAAATAGTAAAATCAATCAATCGGTCACTTGATCAATCAATCCAGCACTCCGGAAGCACCCGTCTCACCAGGTGGCTCTGAGGATTAGAGGAAATGGAGAACATAAAACAGCCGATCTTGTATTGGTTCTGTCTGAAAAGTGTCACTTCAAGTGATGCCCTAGAATTAGTTGTGTGGTGTCAGTCAGTTGGCCTTTGCTTAGCATGTCGGTCGTGACCGAGAGCCACCATTCACCCTCCATCTCTTGGGGAGGAGGTGTCCAGCCAAAAGAAGGCTGGGGTGGCAGAAGGGTTTTGAGAACAGAAAAGCAAAGCACAGACTGACTGCGTGGGCTGAGAAGAAAAACGTGAATGTCCCCGTGCAGTCACCAGTCTGTACAATGAAAAATAAAGAGAAATAGTATTGTGGGGTTGAAGGCATGATTTCAACGGAGAAGCTTGTAGAGGAAATATCTTGTTTATTGCATGGATGTGTGGCACCTGTCAATTAAAAAGTCTATGGTCTATGGTCTAGGCAGGAAATAGAAGGTGGGACATCCGGGAGGCAGAAAGGATTCTGGGATAGAGCCAGGAGAGGAAGATCTACCCAGGGAAGATGTGAGGAGACAGACACAGGTAACCACCCACGTGGCAGAATGTAGATCAAACTAAATGGATTATCTTAAGTTATGATTCCAGTCAGAGAAGAGCCTAGCTATATGTCCAAGGTATTTGTAAATATATTGTGAGTCAGTCTTATTTCTGGGAACACGGGGCTGGGAGGCAGACCCAGGGCTAACTTCTACAGAAGCCAATATCTACTTTGAACTAAATGTGGAGTTGGAAACATTCACTCGAAAAACCCCATTTAAAACCATCACACGCCCCTGCCCCCTCCCTCCCAAATCCAACACATTATTTTTCTGCTTACCGTTAATGTGAGCATAAAGTATCTGGTCTAATATCTGGTAGGTTGCATTTTTATTTTGAAAGCCTCACATGGACCCTGAAAACATTACAGGGTTAGATATGATACTATTTAGGATTTAGGGCAGTGAGATTTATCTATCTGCAACTCCAATACATGTCTTCTTTGTTAGTGAAAAACGTAAGAAGGAGAACCACAAAGGCCCTAAAACAAGCAACTAAGGGAAGCGAGCGCTGTGATCAACCAAGGGTGTGCTGTGTGCCCGCCATCAGCACGAGGATTTTATTCTGCAGAGGGAGGGTTCCTAGCGATCTTGGGCTGTTAAAAGAAGATCCCACATACTGAGCGGTATGAGTTATAGGCTTTTATTTCTCATTGTTCTGGAGGACAGGATGCCAGCATGGTTGCCTTCTTTGTTGGTTGTTTGAGACAGGCTTGCAAGGTAGCCCAGACTGGCCTTGAATTCATGATCTTCCTGCTCAGGTTTCTAAGTGCTGGGTGGCTTATGAAGGCCACCACTCTGGCTCTCAGGCGACTGCTGTCCCACATGGTGGAGAAAGGAAGCAGTGATGTCTGCGTCAGAGCCTCTGGAGATGAAGTTATGGATATCTGTGAGCCACCACGTGGGTGGTGGGAGTTGAGCACCAGTTCTCTGGACTCCTAAGAATTGAGCCACCATTCCACTCCCTGCTCCTATTTTTATAAAGGCACCAGTCCCCGAATTCTAACACTAATATTGGGGGTTAGAACTTCAACATGTGGATTTTTGGAGGCTGCATGTTTTTAGTTCCTTAAGGCTTTGGAAGGCATCTCGCAACAGCCTATAAATCATGGCAGGTATGTAGCACGAACGTTCCGGAAGAGTAGGAGCCGGAGCGTTTTATCACTCGCCCAGAGACTGAGCTAGTCAAGAAGCAATAAAAAGGAAATGATAGCATGGGAAGTGACAAAGATGGAACCCGCTGTCACAGACAGTATGCTCTAGGGCAGTGTGTTGGATGAGGATGCGGATCCGCCAAACAGCCGTCGGCCATCTTCTGCTCTTGGGTGCCTCTATTTGACTCTCTTCCCCCCAGTTTCCTCACATGCCAAACGAGAAGCGCGAACAGTTGGTCCAGCTCATAGAAACAAAGTTGTATAACGTGTGTGAGAGAGGTGCCAAAATGTCAGGTAAGTGGAAAGAATTGTCTGTTTGTATTAGTTTCCCATTGCTGTTGTGACAAATTTCTATAACATAGTGGCTGGAAGCGGGACAGTTATTATTTTATAGATCTGGAGGTCGGAGGTCCAAAATGAGTTTTACTGAACTAAAACTGAGGTCCATGTTTCTGCTGGATGTTCGTGGGGAGGAACTCCTTCCTCAACCTCTGTGACTTCTAGACATTGATAACATGCCGAGGGGTTTTGGTTCCTGTTCACTCCAGCTCCTGCCTCTACTGTCAGAGGACATTCTCAAATTCTGACACCATTTCCTCCCTTTATAAATGCCCTGTGATTCCATTGAGCCCACCCAGTTAATCCAGGTTAATCTTCCCATCTCAAGGTCCTCAACTTAATCACATTGGCTGGTTCCTTTGACATTCACAGTTACCAGAGATTTGTGAGGTAGGGTAGTATGACGGTTAATATGGCTTGTCAAGTTGATAGGATCTAAAAATCACTGAATGACAAGCCTCTGGGCGTACTTGAGAGGGGTTATCTAGAGTAAATTAATTGAGGTCAGAAAGTCCTACTTTAACTGTGTGTGGTGCCATTCCACGGGCCAGGATCTGAGAGGTAATAAAAAGGAGCTGAACTGAACACTGACGCTTATCATTCGTTGCTTCCTGACTGTGGATACGATCCAACAGCTGCGTTGAACACCTGCTGCTGTGACCTCATTGCAGTGATGGACTGTATTCCCTTAACTGAGGGGAAAGGTGAAATAAACCCTTCTTCCTTAAAATGGATTCTTGTCAGATATTCTGCCACAGGAAGAGACAAGCGAGTAACACAGGTGGGGAACTTTATCTCACTAGTACACGGTCACACCCGATAGTCTGAGTGGTTACCGAAGCCATCTAGAAAAAGAACCAGAAGTTAACAGAAATGTTACAGAATGAGACATTACATTATTTTGTATAATTATTTTCCTTTCCAAAAATCAACCTGCATTTTGGGGGGAAAAAAGAGACACACATCAGTGTATGTTGGAGTTGTATGGATTCATTAAGAGTGTGGTTTAGGGTTTCTTTCATTAAAACCAAGATGGCGTGTCTTATGTTTTCTCTGAAAGTGTTGTGCAAAGATTACCATTAAATGCATATCTTGTAGGCCAGAGAACATCAAATTTACTGATGAGAAAGGAGATAGTTGAGAAACAGACCTATATTTTACTTTGAACATGTTTGTTCATTTCTCTACATATGGTAGGTTTTTCAAGGGGCAAAAGAGTAAACCACATATGCAATTTAACATGGACATCCAACAGGCATGTAGAGTGAACAGCTATGAAAGAATGGACTGGTGGCCATCTTCAGGTGTGGGGTCAAGGCATACTGTTTAACCTTGATGACGCCTACACTCCAGCCTAACATATGCTGGGAGGCACAGCATCCTGGATGACCGCTGAGAGGAGAGGTTGAGTGATCCATACTGTACCTTCAGTTTGTTTCCTAAAGATTAATCCCACTGGGAACCCAATGTGGAACAGAGAAGTGAAACCAGATGCCAGGGCTTCTGGGTGTTTCAGTTCTGCTCCATATGCAGACTAAGTGTAAAGGAGGCAGTCTTCAACTTCAGGAGCTTTCTTTCTTTCTTTTTTTTCATTTGTTCTAAACATAAGATTTTTTATTTTTTATTTATTTTTTATTATTTTTTCTTTTTTCCCCCTAACCCCTCCCTCCCTTCTCTATGGGTGTTCCCCTCCCCACCCTCCGCCCATTGCCGCCCTCCCCCCAACAATCATGTTCACTGGGGGTTCAGTCTTAGCAGGACCCAGGGCTTCCCCTTCCACTGGTGCTCTTACTAGGATATTCCTTGCTACCTATGAGGTTGGAGCCCAGGGTCAGTCCATGTATAGTCTTTAGGTAGTGGCTTAGTCCCTGGAAGCTCTGGTTGCTTGGCATTGTTGTTCATACTGGGATCTCGAGCCCCTTCAAGCTCTTCCAGTTCTTTCTCTGATTCCTTCAACAGGGGTCCTATTCTCAGTTCAGTGGTTTGCTGCTGGCATTCGCCTCTGTATTTGCTGTATTCTGGCTGTGTCTCTCAGGAGAGATCTACATCCGGCTCCTGTTGGCCTGCACTTCTTTGCTTCATCCATCTTGTCTAATTGGGTGGCTGTATATGTATGGGCCACATGTGGGGCAGGCTCTGAATGGGTGTTCCTTCTGTCTCTGTTTTAATCTTTGCCTCTCTATTCCCTGCCAAGGGTATTCTTGTTCCCCTTTTAAAGAAGGAGTGAAGCATTCACGTTTTGATCATCCATCTTGAGTTTCATGTGTTCTAGGCATCTAGGGTAATTCAAGCATTTGGGCTAATAGCCACTTATCAATGAGTGCATACCATGTGTGTTTTTCTGTGATTGGGTTACCTCACTCAGGATGATATTTTCCAGTTCCAACCATTTGTCTATGAATTTTATAAACTCGTTGTTTTTGATAGCTGAGTAATATTCCATTGTGTAGATGTACCACATTTTCTGTATCTTCAGGAGCTTTCGAGTTAAAAAGTAGAGTTTGAGCCTGTGGTGATTAAAAAAAAAAAGGTCCTCATAGGCCCATCAGGAGTGTCACTATGAGCTGGTACAGCCTTGTTGGAGTAGGTGTGTTACTGGGGCTGGCCTTTTCGGTTTCAGAAGCTCAGGTTGCCTGCCTATCTGGATGTAGAACTCTTGGCTCCTTCTCCAGCACCAACTTTGCCGCCTTGCTTCTGGCCCAGGCAATAATGGACTAAACCATTGAACCTGTAAACCAACTCCAATTAAATGTTGCTGAGGTCTTGATGTCTCTTCACAGCAATGGAAGATCTAAGACAGAGCAGGATGCATGGTGATGGGAGCTTAGATAGTGCCGGTTGCTGGGTTCTCCGGAAGGTTTGTATTGCTGTAGGCAGCACATGGAGACTTCCCTGTGCTTGGGCTCATTCTACGTTCAGGAAATCTTATCCCCATAGAATTTTGTCTTCTCAATTCTAAACCTGCCCTGCCCCTATGGCCTCAGCGTCCTTAGTTACTACTGGCCTCCTGAGTACAACCATCACCCAACAGCCCTTTGATCACTGCCTCTCCAGTAACTAGTCTCTAATCAGGGCTGCCTAGAGCATACTTTCTTCTTTTATATCTCGTTCCTTCTTAATTACTTTAAGAGTGGTTAATGTGTGACTTCCTCCAGGATGGTTTCCCCGGGACCCAGTGTGATGTTTAGCTCTCAGACATCTAACCTTACCCTTAAAATGCTTCTGATGGTAATTTGTATCTGTGTGGATCTTGACCAACTAATGACTGTGTTTATTGGTTGTCTCCTACACTAGTTGCACTGTGAGTAATTAAATAAAGAGTGTGCTATCCCTCCCCATATTATACTTAGTATTCAATATCAGGTCTAGCATGTAGTAGGTGCCTAATGACAATGTAAGCTAAGGAAAAGTAAAATGAATATATAAGACCAACTCCAGGCTGAGGGCATGCTGCTAAAATATAACTACAACTCTTTAGAGTCATTTCAGTTACCATTGATGGTATCATGACAACTGAGACACTCACGAATGCTTAGAATTGATTAACTCCTGTTTGTTTTCTAACTGGAGGGAGCCATAGGTAATCATGTTGGTTGTTAAAAACAATTTTAAAAATAATTTCATCCGTCCTGGTTTCCAAGGGCAAGAGTTGACTGAGATGTTTACTTTGAAAATGATACCACATGGTATTAATGATATCAATGGCTATCTTGCATTGGACACTTATGTGTCAGGTGCCATGTGAAGTACACTAGGGAAGGATTTAATTCTTGGAACCATCTGCTTCCATTTACAGAGGAGTTAGGATTAGAGAAGTGAAGTCACCTGCTTTCTGTTGCAAAGCCAGGGCATGCCCTAGCTGGAAATCGAGCTGGGTGTTTCTCCCGAAAGCTGTGCTTTTACCCGCCATGAAATCATGCCAGAATTGGTTATCTCGAATGCCTAACCTATTTTGGTCAGGTTTTTTATTTATTATATATGCACTTAAATGGAGCAAACATTGAGGATAGAGAGACAAGTAGCTAATAGGGACAAGGTCCTGTAGAACTAAAGCAGGACTCATATCACGTGATCCCACAGAAGGGCATTCAAGGTTGTTTAAGAACTGGATAGCTCTGGGTGAGAGCAGGGCCCATATTTGATGTCCCACAGCCTTAGGATTGTTTGGTGCCAGTTCATAACGTTCCCCAGGCTCTGACTGCCGTTCACATTGCAACTGTGTTAAGCTCTTTCCTGATCCTTATGTTTATCTTTCTTTCTGTCTTTGGGCTTTAGTGCCTATTGCTTCTACCTTCTGGAACTCTCTTGTCATAGATCTTTAAGCACCTGGATTATTGTTATTCTTTGCGCCTGGAGCATAGCAGATGACCAAGAAATATTTTCTGAATAAAGGGAAGGATCAGAGGAGATGAGTTGCTGGCTTACATAGTACCACTTTTCTACCACTTTGCTTCTAGCTCTCTCCACTACTGCCTTGTGAGATATGACTGCTGTTAAGCATGTGTCTCTCTCATTACATCTGCAGATGGGGGGGAAGAGGAGGTGAACTGCTATTGTCTGAGTGTCTCTTCTGTATCAGATTTTTGCATATTATTGTCTCTTAAATCCTCCAAATGTCCTTTTTGTAGCAGTTTACAGACGTGGAATTTGAAGTTAGAGAAGCTAATGGTCTAGGTACAGCTACTAAATCACAGAGCCAGCATCTCAGCCCTGCATCATCAGGTCCTAAAAGCCATCTTCTTTCCACTACAGCCATGTCATCTGTAAGAATGAAATCGTCAGGGCAAGTGTTTGTGGAGGAGGACACATGGATGCCAGAAATATTAACATGGATGTGTGCATTAGGTGGCCCTCATAAGTCTCTCCTGTGGAGTGTATTTCCTGCCCTATCCTGGGGTAGGTTGGACTAGGATAAAGATCAGTGTGGACAGATCTACTTTGGTAGGCTTCTGAGAGAGCAAGAAGCAGGATAGTATTGTAACGGTAAATGAAGGACTCCAGCAAAGCAAAAGTCCTACTCTTCTTTGCTAGTAAAATTAGTGACACAGTAATGAGGAAATAGACATAGGGACATAGGTCAACCAGATGCTATACAGCAGGCTTTAAGGGCCATGGAAATTTGGAAAACAAGTTTAGGAAGAAGCTGGAGTTAGGAACACAGATGTGAAGCTGTTTGACTCCTCCTAGTTATTGGCCCAACATACACAGAGGGACATCTTTGTCGCCTTCCTGAATCTTGTATTGCATTGTATTAAACTCCTTAGCAGGTAGTGATGTGGCTGGAATTTGGAACCTGACTCCTGGATTTCAGAGTCAGGCAGATATACATTTAAGTACCAGGCAGATCTTATACTCAGCTGTTGACAGTTGTTTGTTTTTGCATACATAGATGCACGTGTGTGCATATGTATGTGTAGGTTCAAGTTGACATCAGGTTTCTTTTTAGATTACTCTTCACCTTACTACTGAGACATGGCCTCTTGTAGAAAAATTTTACTCCAGCAACATGGCTGTTCTGGCAAGATATTACATCCAAAGATCTAGGTTTGTGTTGTCTGACTGGAATACACACACACACACACACACACACACACACACACACACACACACACACACACACACACAGAGAGAGAGAGAGAGAGAGAGAGAGAGAGAGAGAGAGAGAGAGAGAGAGAGAGATGGTTCTGCAGAGACAGGTCACAGGTCACAGGTCACAAATGAGCCAGAGAATGAGAAGGAACCTGATTAAACCAGATGATTGCCAGTGTTAGTTTGAGGCCAAGCAGAGCAATTCACTAAGAAACTGAGAGAAGACAGTTTGAATCAGTCAGCTTGGAGAAGAGTTTGGGCCAAAACATCTGAGTTGAACCAGCCATCCAGAGCTCAGAAAATGCTATAGAATGAGTTTATTCACCAGTAAGCTCCAAGACAGCAATTACATCTAGTAAATGAAAGTTCCTTCTACAATCTCTTGTCAATCTTGCCCCTCTTTGGCCAGTCTGGTCATATCTGCCTCTCTTGTCCTGGGATTAGAGGTGGGCAATCACACCTGCATGGTCTTATATGGATTCCGGGGATCCAAACTCTGGTGCTCACGCTTGCTTGTGTGGCAAGCAGTATACCCACTGATCTATGTCCCCAGCCTTGACACGTAGACCCTTAGGCTAACATCTCCCCGTGTTGATTTTCTTAATAAGAAGCATCGTAATTCAGGATTTATGTGAACTAACTTTAGAAAGGCTACAAAATGCTTTTCGCAGAGAAACTGCTTCATAAGGTGGACCATAGATGCAGGTACTACTAGTATTATTAACAGAAGCAAGAATAGCTTGCCTTAATGACAAAGCCATAAAAATAACGGTGCATTGTTTAGGACACATCGTGTAAACCATTCAATAAAGTTAATCATAATTTGTTTTTTCACAAGATGGCAAGGTACGCAGAGAAAAATGGTTTCCTTGAATTGTGTGCTATTCATGTGCTTTATCTTAAAGAAGGCATTATTCCTCTAATAGATACTTAGTGCGGTATGGATTGTCCTGTCCTCCTGTATTTGTTTGAATAATTACATTATAGCCTAGGCTTAGAGGGACCTGATTAAAAATCGCCAGCAATACCGCTTCTCCCCTCCTCTCCATGTTATTTAATAAAGTGCGAAAAACAATTATATCCGTTAATAAAAAGCTGACTACTTAAGCAGTTGAGCAATTGCTACCACTGCCTATTTTTTTCTCACCTGACCCGGATTTTTGAGATAATCAGTGGGCATATTTGTGACAGTAAATAATTGAGCTCCTTTTTTGGGTACCTGGAAGTGAGAAAGTATGAAAAAAAGGGACAAGTGACAAAATTCTAATGAGTCCTGTGTACAGGTGTTGCACAGCAAAGCCCATCCTCGGCCTGAGGCTCTGTCCTCTGCCTGCCTGCATTCTCGTTGCCTCCTTGGTGGCTTTGTGGAGAGCAGGCATTTGGGATCGCACGAGTGTGTCTGCCGATCGTACTTACGAGATAGTTAAGAAAACCATTTGTCAGAGTCAGGATGCTTCTAAAGTGGTGTTTGTCACTGGAGATGCTTGGATTTGTTCTAATGACAGAGAAGAATGTCTGAAAATTAATCAAGTAATAGTCAAACTTTTGCTCTGGTAAGAAAATTACACAGTCAATTTAGAAATCAGATGAAGGCTCCATGAGGAACTGGATCGATACAACTGTTGACAAAGGGTTTTGGAAAAGAATAATTAATGAGCCGCAGAGAATTGTGTCCCACTAGGGGCATCTCTTGTTAAAAAAAAACCTGTGAAAGACTATGGTAGTGGGGTTTTCCTCAAAGTCAATTTTACTCCATTTAAAAGGCAAATCACCCCGAGATTATATCATCTCTGTAGTACCTATTATCTATTGATCATTTATCAACTGTGTATCTTAAAATGTGGAGGGAAATCTAGAGCACCCTCCCTTTGTCGTTTAACTCATCTTCGAAATTCCTATTTTAGATAGAAGGGGTGTTGAGTCAAGGCTTCAAAGATTACTTGATAGCTTCAGGCCTGTTTAATTAGCCTGATAGTTTTATTAGTAAGTTTTCTCAATAAGACAATGATTCTCATTAGTGATTGATCGGGGCGAAGTAGGAGATCTGGCCCAGGGATGCACCCAATGTGGTACCAGGAGCAGCATCACGTGGGAGCTTCTTACAAATTAAAAATCTTACACTCTGTGCCTACCCCAAGGCCAGTTACTCCGCTTGTTATTAACCAAGGAGATATATAAAATAGGCCCATAAAAGGCAAGCTTTTTTTTCATAATAGCTTTATTCGTCAAAATCCCCAATTGAAGAATAACCTAAAATGTCCACCCATAAATGTTTGGGCACAGAAATTTTGACATTTTTCAATAGTGGTTCTTAATAATAAAGAGAAACAGGTTCCCGATGTACACAGCAGTGCAGAGCAGTCTCAAAATGGTGTCACAAAAGGTACCAGACCCATAATTGTATATACTGCTTATTACACGTACATGAAGTTCCTGAATAGGCTGAGTTATGCATTGATAAAACCTGGAGCAGTAGTAACCTTGGGAGGAGGGTCACCTAGAGAGGGTAACTGGAAACTTTCTACAACGAGGAGAAATATTGGATATCTTGATTAGAATGGTGGATTTCAAGGCATATGCATTGTGAAGACACATCTACATGTACTTAAAACACGGGCTTTTAATTCAATGGAAGCAACAACGGTATGACACTGAGAAAGTAAACCGGGCTTCCTGCTCACTGTGTCATGTGATCTGTGTAGAGAGGACTTTGCACAGTGTCACAAGCTATTGTTCACACGAGCAATCCTCTGAAATGAGCAGCACTCCCCTGCTTTAAAGCCTGCTACTTAATCACCTGAACGGCATGAACAAAAGCCTCTCCCAGTGTACCCAGACCCACGGGCAGTTGACTAACCAGAGGACAGAGACTGGGTTGGGGGTACGCCATTGAAGATCAGTGTGCCCGGGCTTTACAATGGGAAAGCTTCATTCCAAAACACCAGTAGGAGAAGATTCTAGGCCCAAGAGACTCTGCTGTCTATCTTGTAGCTGGTCCTATGGTGATTAGAGAATGCATTCTCACATGCTTCGTTCTCTAATGCAAATAGAACCCAAGTTCCAGAGGAGAAACGAACCAATCACTTGCTGTTGGGAGCAAAACGAAGCTAGAGAGACAAGTTCCAATCCAAACACGTTTGCTGAGGAAAATCAAGCATTATCTAATATTTTACTCCTTCTAGCTTCCAAGGGGAGGTTCGGTTTCAAAATTCTCTTGGAAAGAGTGGGTGGAAATTTAGAATAAGTGGTTTCAAATGTCCCCTTCATTGCCCAGTAGTTTTTCCTGTTACCCTTGTCACATTGAGAACCCTGGCTCAGCAAATGCTATTTGAATGAATATTGCTTACTCAGTATTCAGGATCCTCAAAGTGACGATTCGTAGATATCAAAACGACAGTTTTAGGGACACGGTTAAAGAGTCTATTATACATGTGGCAGTCACAATACAGAGGACCACCAACTATTCAAGTTCACTATTTCATGCTTGGGCTTAAATCTGAATGCCAATATTTCCACCGAATTACACAAGTGCACACTCTGCTTTTGGGAAATTTGTAGTCCGTTTGCCACATGCTCCTGCTGAAAAGCTCGGGCTTAGATACAATCAGAACAAAGAGAACAAAGGAAAAAAAAAAGGACAATATTTGAGCTAATATTAGAACATCTACAGTGTACAGAAAGCTTCCTTATTTTAATTATCTTAACCGTATAAGGGATGGCGTTATCATTTCCACAGTGGACACGTCAGAGGCTTAGAGAGGGTTCCCACGACTTACCCAACTTTGTAATGGTGGAGGGACTCGGGAATGTTGGTCTCAAGGGGCTTTTCATGGCACGAGGCTGGATCGATTAAAATCTTTTTAGAAAGCGATTTCTGCAAGAAAACACTCAACAGACCAAACTAATTGTTTGCCTTCCCTTGTTTTCAGTAAGGAAACAGAATTGCAAAATCACTTTGGCGAGGCTGGGAGTTGGCATGGTCCACCACAGAGAACGGGGAAAGCGGAGGGGAAGGAAGGGACTGAGTGAGGACCATTCATCGCTCCTTCACTCTCACCGCCACTGAGCTCCTGATCAAGTATGTAATTCCTTACTTTTTGCCACCCCGTAAAAGGCTTTTCATTTTAATTCGCCTCCTAGGTATTCTCTGTCAGGCAATTACTCTATCAGAAGGTTTTGGAAGCCTAAGAAAGTGAGCGTGTGGTTCTTAAAGCAACATTCTCTTGAAAGCAGAATTGCGGCTAGGTGATAAAATCTTGAGTGTACCGATGGAGTTTTCTTCACACCCAGGCGCCTTTGGTTACTGTCGGCGTGAGCATTCCTGGTGAGCAAGGCAAAGAATTGGAGCCTCATGAGCTAAGGTTTTCTAACAACATCATATACCAGCTTGATAAATATTTAAGCCCCTTTTTATTTGCTTGGTCGCCTGCAGTTTGTTGAATTTCTATAGCTGGTCGTGAAATCACTTGGAGCATCAGCACTGAGACAGAACCCTGGAAGTGTTTGGCAGAGAGATGGGGCAAGAGATGTGACGAGGACCGATGCTGTTGGAATCCAGGATTTCCAAGGACATTTGGACCCCCAAGACTCGAACAACCCTAGGGTAGAGAGCATAGCCTCTTGTCGTGCCGACAGTCTTCTCGTATCTTACTTAGGAAGCCAAATGTCGTTTTAGAGCTGTGTGGTAGGCAGATTTCCACAGCTACCCCTAGATTCCTGTCCTTTGGCGATTAAATCAAACACGGACCTAGCACTTCTGGGAAGGGATTTTGCTGATTCTGAAATTCAGGTTATTAATCATCAGACTTCAGGGGATAATCTATAGTATCAGGATACAGATGTAGCCAGTGAAATATAGGGAGCCCTGGAAAGGAAACAGATGAGTCGGAGCTCCGCTGTGCAAGAAGAGGCTACATAATAGAACGCACCACGTGCCTTGAATGCAGAGCCAAGGGCTGTTCACAGGGAGGAAGTGATCATCAGGGGAGGCAGGAGGACGGGGGATGGAGAGGAACGGGAGAATGTCATATACTTGTGAGTTCGCGCTGCAGAAAACAATTACTTTGTACGTTAACTGCAAAATGAATACAGAGCAAAAGAGGAGGGAGGCAGTCTGAAGTGGACCTGTCTCAGTGCTGCTGGCTGTGACCTGTAGGGCAGGTCCGTTGTCTCCCACGATCATTGCCATCAAGGGAACAAGATTTCAGTCCTGCAACTTACGGAGCAGAATTCTGCCAACGTGTGAGGAACCCAGAGTAGAGTCTCCCTCAGAGCCCCCAGAAAGGGACCTAACTGGTCCCCTGATTTCTGCCATCTGAGACCCTGGCCATGAAACACCAGTGAGGCTGTCAGATTTCCGATCTGCGGGATGATAACAGGACAGCTATTCATGGTGATCTGTGATGGCGGCAGCAGGAAGTCAAAGCAGAGCTCTCACAATTAGGATGGAGCAGTCTCTGTGTGGTGTTTTTTTTTGCATTCTCCTTTACAGGTTAGAATAAGGCACTACCAATCGCAGGAAAAGGCGCCCACTGTTTTCTATTCCAATGCAGGAGTTCACAGAATAAAATGCACGCAGAGTGGAGCTTTTATTAGATGACCTTAACCATGTCTCCCACTCTCAGCCCCAACATTACCCCCTTCTCCACCAGACACTCCAGGGCTCTCTCAGTGAGGACAGAGATGTTTCAACAAGTAGTCTTTGCTAACCCCACTGTTGTGATTAAAATTCCCAACAAAAGCGACTTAAAGAGGACAAAGCCCCTGACTGGCAAGAGTGAGAGTGGGAATGAGATGGCTGGTCACAGGGCATGTGTGGTCCCCAGGGGTGAGCACTGCTGCTCTCCAGGCTTTTCTGCAAATAGCCTGCATTTAGACTGGCTCCTCCCTTCTCAGTTTAATCTCCCTGGAAATGTCCCCACATAGACACCCAGAAGAGTGCCTTCTGGTTGATTAAAAAATCCATTTAAGCTGACAATGGAGATTAGCTAGCATAGGAATTTCCTAGAACATCATTATTCTGGTCGTCCAACGAAACAAAGGGCAATGAAGATGATAAATAAAAGGCATTGGGTGCGTTTCCTAGGATATTGTGACGCGTTCTTCAAAGGTTGTAGGTGAGCAGCAACTGTCAATCCAATCCAGACATGATATTTATCTTCTGGACACTCTCAATCCAATCCAGACATGGTATCTATCTCCTATGTTAGTTTTTGAAAGAAAAAATATACTACCAAGGAACATTTCCAGTGTCCAAATTCATGGTGTTCTTCAGTTAAGTGTGAGGTGAAAAGTCTGTGTGGAACCTACCTAAGGCGTATAAGTTTTACCTCCTAAGCTTAGCTGATATGTTTCACCTTGTTCTTAGGAAACAGAACAATAATCACGCTTCCTCATGTCACCAAAAGAGACAGTGACTAGTTTTGAGTTAGATAACATTGAGTTTGGGAATCATCTACCTCCTAGAGGTCTTGCAAGACAGTTGTTTTCTGTTGTAATGGACAATAATAACATCACATACATGCATACACATATACATACACATATACAAATACACATATATACCACACGAATACACATGCATGCATACACCATGCGCACATATACGCACACCCCACATACAGATATATTCTCTCCTACACACACACACACACACACACACACACACACACACACACACACACACACAGAGGTGGGGGGGGGAGAGAGACAGAGAGAGAGAGACAGAGAGAGTATTTTAGCCTGATTTATTTGATCACAAGTGAGGCAGAGAATGGAGGGAAAATTTAATAATAAACTGTGGATATGGGTTTTTTTCCTGCTAATAGTATGCACTTAACATTTGGCTTATGGTCCAAAAATTCAGTTCTCAGTATATTTTATTGTGAAAATTAGCTATAACTCGGCATATTGCATGTTTTTCTTTTTCATGTGGGCCGGGTTATCTTCCACTCTTGGTTTAAGCTATGAGATTGAGAAGCACGGAATGGAAGGAGGGTTTTCACAGGCCCTGGCCAACTAGTCCTTTGTGTTTTCTTCTACTGCGCATGACAAATGAATCCGCAGTAGATTAGCATATGTTCGTCAACTTTAGCGATTTCCTTATGATACTGTGTTTGCATGTAGATGTTGCCAAATGTTTCAAATTGCCCTTTGAAAGTAACGAAAGTAACACTGAAAACGTTAATTTGTACCTTCTTCATTGTGCCTTGTTCTCTTCAAAGGCTGCACTAGGCGGGAGGAACGCAGCATACCCTGTGGGACGGCTACTGCCTGTGGGACGGCTTCTGCCTGTGGGACGGCTTGTGCCTGATGGGTGTGTGGTCCTGCTTCTCTACCTCTCTGCTTTGTTCCGCACCCTCACTGTTGGCCTGGTCCCTTTTCTGTTCTGCCTTTGCTTAATCATGTCAGAAGGAGCTCTAATGAGATCTTTCTTGGCGTTAGGTCCTCTGCTTCTGTTCCTTTTCAGAAATGCTGTGCCCTCAGCCTTTGTAGCAACCCTATAGACAGGTGAGAGAAACCCTTCATCTCAGAGTCTGCAACCCTCCTCTGGTGTCCGTGCATTCTCTCAATCTTATCCCCCAAACTGTGTCCCCCAAATCTGAGAAATCAGTCTGATTCTCCCGGTGTCATGGACATGACTCGCAAGTTCTTCATGAATTGCCGTGGTTTACCACTCTGATTTTACCTGTGAGTCCTTCTCTCTGACCTGGTCGTATGCTGGAGACAGACAGGTGAGTTATCTGTAGTTCCCCAGTTGTTTCGCATCCCCTCTTACCTTTGCCTTGGTCTTTCCCCCTCCTCTGTCTGGCGCAACTAGTACTTTCCCTTTGCAAATTTGTCAAACATTTGCTATTTGTTCACATTAATTTGAGTGCCACAACCTCTAGGTGCTGTGGGTTTGCATGTGAAACGCCCCCTACACGGCTCTGTGTTTGAAAACTAGATCCCTAGCGTTGATATTTTGTGGGGCTCCTTGGAGGAAGCAGATTATAGGACGAGCCTCGAGGTTTTTTTCTAATTTTAATTTTTTAAATTATCTTTTAATATGTTTTTAATCCAGTCATTATCCCCCTCTCCCAGTCTGCCTCTGATGTTCTTCCATCCCATTTCTCCTCCCTATCTTCAAAGGATGTCCCACCAAAGCCCAGCAGGAAACCAACGCCACTGGGGTCTCAAGTCTCTCCAGGTTGTCTTCTCACTGGAGGGCCAGACCAAGCAGTCCCCTGCTGTTGAGAGACTCGCACCATATGCTATTATGTTGCCTGATTGGTGCTCAGTGTCGAGAGATCTCTGGTGTCCAGATTAGTTAGAGATGATGGCCTTCCTGTGGGGTTGCCTCCACCTCAGCTTCTTCAGGCCTCCTTCCTAATTCTAACCACAGGGGTCTCTGACTTCAGTCCATTGGTTGGGTGTAATTATCTGCTTCTGTGTCAGTCAGCTGCTGACTGGCCTCTCAGAGGGCAGCCATGCTAGGCTCCTGTCTGTGGCTAACCATAGCACCAGTAATAGTGTTTAAATTGGGACCTCAAGGTGGATCAAACTGGACCAAACACTGAACCTCTATCTGTCAGTCTCTCTTCTCCATTTTTTTTCCTGCAGTTTGTTTAGCCAAAAAAAAGTACAGAATACCTGGGGATACAATCCACCAAACTCAAGAAGGTTAACAGCTGGGGGCTCCAAAATGCCTTAATCCCACTTGGGAGGAGAAGAAAGCAATCACAGGGGGAGAGGGAGGGGAGGACCTGGGTGGAAGAGGGGTAGGGGAGGGTGGGGAACATGATCCAGGCATGGTAGGAGTGGAAGCCTGAGGCCAGCAGAATGAATGGAAACAGGTAACCTCAGGTAGGGGAGATGGGGTAGATCCTCTAAAGTGTACCAGAAATCTGGGAAACTGAGGAGACACTCAGGACTCAAAGGAAAGGACATGGATGAAATGCCCCCAACAGTGGGGAGAGAATTTGAAGAATCCTCAGTAGAAACAGGGCATCAGAACAAGGATCCTGTCAAAAAACTCTGACCCAGAATTGATCTGTCTAAAAGCTCTGAGGTTTTACAGTCTGCTTGTCCTTTTTTTTTTCACTCTGGATCCTGACTGAGGAGGGTACAGTGTGACCATCAACCTTCTGCTCTGGGTGAAGCCTTTTCCTGACATGACGGACTGTACATCCCCTTCCCAAGTTGCTTCTTGCCAGTGTTCAGTCTCAGCAATGTGGAAGGTGCCAAGACATGGACATATGCTCCAATCTTGAGGACTTTATCCAGGGACACCTCAGTGATGACTTCACTTTTGCTGCCTGGGTAATGAATAAAACAGAGAATCACTGATGGGATTCTGGTAGACTTTCTTCCTCAAAGGTCTGTGTATAGGGTTAAAGTGGTGGTCCCTTAAAAGGTAGGGGTCTAGAAGGAGGTTTCAGGACTTGGAAGTCCCAGCTCTAGAATTAATAGAGATAGTTCTCATGAGCAGATTGTTATAAAAGGAATAATCCTGTTAGCTCCAGCCCTTTCTTTGGCTCCCTGTCTCAATATAGTTTTTTTTTTTTTAATACTTAAGAGACCACAGGCAGGCACACTGCCTGCCTGATATAATTCACTCCTATGCCTCCTGTAAAATTCCCAATAAGACACTCACCAGAGGCTAGCAACTCAGTGGAGGTCACCCAATTCTCTCTTTTTAGTTTCGTCAAAGCGAGGACTAAATGACTCTCTCTTCTTTTAAGTTAGCTTGCCTCTTTGGTAATCTCTACATAGCAATGCAAAACTAGTCCAATGCAAATCTTATAATCTGTTAGTTATTCTGTCTCCCTAAGGCCTAATTTGCAGTGATCTGGGTGTGTCATGCATTTCCAGCAAGGCACAGAAGAAACCAAGGTATATGCCGAATGAATGGTAGAAGATTGCATGGCGTAATATTGACGTTTCTGTTTGGCAAGCATTGCGATGTTGCTCAACTCGTTTTCAGTTTATAGCCATCTATAGCCTGATGTTCAGGGCTAAATTCTGAATCACAGCGACACTTTAGAGACTGCTGGTACGATTTGACCGCTAGACCAGTACTGCGCCTGCTGTAAATGCGTACTGCCGATGTCAGAGCGAGTGTTATGAGACTCATCCGACTGCGATCACCACGCCTTTGCCTGGCTCAAGGTTTACATGTTCCTTTAACTTGGGCGAGTCTACAACGGCTTTGTCGCAGAGTCAGATCGAATTCCCCAGGCTACACTTTGCTTCTGCAAATCTAAACGGAAGTCATTTCGAGGTGCCTTGTGCTGTCATCTCAGTGCTCAGCTTCCGCAAAGCTGCCAGAGACTTGGCTGGAATGTACGGTGGACCACGCTAGGAGACTCTGCTGTGTTTGCTCCAGGAGGGAAGCCGAATCGGTTACTGAGCCTTCAGTGGTGATCCCAGCACTCTGGTGACTAGGATTTCGGTTTGCTCAGCTTCTGTGAGGAACACTCGTGCCCTCATTCTAAACAGCTGCAAAATGCAATTCCAAGAGCACGTGTTCAAATACCTGAGCTTTATGGGAGGATGTCCCATCCACCACAGGGTCAGGCTAGACTATGGACAGAAAAGAAGCCATCATGCGTTATGGAGGCACGTGTCTGGTGTCTCTGGGTGCTTATCTCTGGAAGATAGCGTGTGCGAAAGAGTGAGGATTTTACACTCTGTGTGCTTCATTCCTCCAGGTGTCTTGGTTGGGTTCCTACTGGATCCTCTTCAGAACCAGTACTGTAGTTTTGAAACCAGAAGCACTTTGGTCCCTTTCTTCGTTTGGTTTCTGCTCGTGAGTCGTATGACCACCCGCTTAACACTGGGTGTGTGTGTGTGTGTGTGTGTGTGTGTGTGTTTATTTTAGATTTGCCTGGATGTATGCGAGTACACTGTTCAGACACACCAGAAGAGGCATCAGATGTCGATTACAGATGGTTGCGAGCCTACCATTCAACTATGGGAACTTGAGCCTCGGAATCTAGAGTCCTTCTAACTGCTGAGCCATAACTCATGCCCTGCAGGGAAACTATTATGAAGGAAAGCATTGTTTGTCAGGGGTGGCTTACAGCAAGTTTAGTCCACCACATCTGCAAGAGGAAGCGTAGCCTGTGGCAGATCAAGTGTTTTGATAAGACACGAGTTCTATATCTGACTGGCAGCCAGAGGTAGACATCTAGGTTTTGGCTTGAGCATTGGAAACCCCAAAGCCCACCCCAGCTTTCAGCTCTTGTCCAAAGGAAAGACCTCAAAAGGTCATACTTCCCTAACCAGTGCAACTCCCTACTGAGCAAAGTCCAGAGGCCATCTTTATTCAAACGATCTGATGAGAAAAGCTCAGATCCTCTCTGCTAAAGTGTGGTCTCTTTCATCTCCTTAGGCACAGGAATACCAAGATAACTTTGCTCTTTGGGTCGGACTTTGCCCTACACAAAGCATTATGTGAGCCCAGCCCTGGCATATTCTTGCTGACAATAGTGTTGGCTTTGCTTTGCAGTTTCCTGGTTTTCTTACTTGGAAGAGAGCGTGACCATCTCTCTGGTCTTTTGGAGGTCACAGTGGTCAGCTCTATGAGACGATCCTGGCTACAGTCTAGTGAGCTAATTTCAATCAACTACTGACTGAACGATCAGTCTCAGTCATTTCATCTTAGTCTGCACTCTGTTTCTCTCTCCTTGTTTTTATCTCTCTGGAGTAGCTCACTCCATGTATGTGTCCTCTCTTACTGAAGAAAGTTTCAGTTTCTTGCTGATAAAACATGGTCTCTGTGGCCTGCCCCATCCTGGCTTGTAGCTTTATGTACATTTATGTTTCACGCGACTGCTCCTGCTGTTTACCACTTTCTCTAGGGAACACATCCATGCAGCTCCTTCAGGACCGAGACTTGATCTGAAAACCAGAAGCACTTGATCCCTCTCTTCCTTTGGATACCTAAGGCCTTGGTGAAAGAAGCAAGTTGATCACCATCTCGCCTTTCACGAGGGAGCAACGAGACCTATGCTACGCTTGCTGCTGCTCTTGGCCTCTACCTTGCTCACGGAACTGTCGACTGTTATCTTCTTCACATTAAAAATGATGTAGTTTTGCTGGAATCGCATGAAAGCTAGGAGATTTATGATTCTGCAGTTTTTCTGTATGGCCATTTGGAAGCATAATTAAAAATCTACCAATGACAGAACAGAACAGATAGACCAATGGAAAGAAGACCAGAAATGAATCCCTTTCTGGTCAGCAGTTTTTGACAAGGTCAAATCCATCCAAATGGAAAAAAAAGATAGCATTTTCAGCAAATGGTGCTGGTTCAACTGGAGGTCAACATGTAGAAGAATGATCGATCATGCTTATCACCCTGTACAAAGCTTAAGTCCGTGGATCTAAGGACCTCCACATCAAACAGACACACTCAAACTAATAGAAGAAAACTAAGCATCTGGAACACATGGCACTGAAAAAAAATTTCCTGAACAGCACTAATGGCTTATGCTCTACATCAAGAATCTACAATGGGATCTCATAAAACTGCAAAGCTTCTGTAAGGCAAAGGACACTGTGCTAGGACAAAACGGCAACCAACAGATTGTAGATCTCTACTCAATCCTACAAATAGATAGAGGCCTCATATCCA
>NC_046170.1:2983413-2994524 GCF_011064425.1 Rattus rattus
TAGGACAATGCAGAGATCATTAAAGAAAATGTAAACGCAAAAAGGGAGGGTAGAAAACAGGAAGGAGAGAGAGGAAGCAGAGAGATGCAGACAGGCAGGCTGGCCTCTGAGCACTGGGGCTGCTGTGTCTGTCTGACTCTTGGTACTTCATTTGGCTGATGTACTTGTCTGGCCTGTGTTATGTAAGAGCTCAGAGAAGGGAGAAAAATTGCTACTGCCCAAAATGATCAGAGCTGGTTTCTGGCCACAGATAGGACTGTGCAGATAGCAATTCAATGTCCTTACTAGCCTTCCTCAAAATGTTGGGCACCATGTATAGTAATAATTGGGCCATAGATCTGACCAGGTCTAGTAATATCTGAGGCACTTATCTGACTGCTGATAGGTATAAGTTAAAATTCAGCCATCAAGAAAATAAAGTTGAAGGGGGGTTGGAAGTGTAGACTATGGCCCGTGTGAACTGGCAGGGTTGGATTGTTGCTAAGATATTAAAATTAGTCCACACTCATTTTGAAATAGTTTTTATTTGTTGCTGTTGTTGTTTGTTTGTTTGTTTGTTTTTAACTTCAGCCCCATTGAGAAGCCTTCTGCTTCTTGGGCTCAGCTCAATCATCTAGAAGTCCCAGAGCTTGATGCAGTCCAGGAACTAAAGAGTTAATATGTGGCACAGCAGGCCCAGAGCCCTAAGCTGACTGGCATTCATCCTGACTCTATAGCATCCTCATCTCCAAGTATTAAACACTTTGGACAGTACTTCTGGAAGAGGAGGCCAATCTGGATGTCAGAGTGAGCTAAGCCCAAGTAACCACTCAAACTCAGGGCTTTCCCACCTGAGACAAGGTATAGCTTTCATCAACATGTTCTTCCTCAGGTCCTTGTTTTTATTGATGCTGGGACAAATGTCCAGTGGAAACAGTCTCTGGGAGGGTTTATTTAGGCTGACGATTATGGATTTTTTGAGGAGAAGGCATGACAGAGAGATCCACGGCTGAGAGAATGGCCCGGTGGTGGCAGTGGGAGCTTGCAGCATGGCTTATTCACAACTTGGCAGATCAGGAAGCTTGGACTGGAACCAGAAGCAGGTGTCACCTTAAAACCTGCCTCCAGTGACTCGCTTATATTAGCTTGGCCAGTGTTAAAGGTTCTACCATTTAATGTTTTAGAATAAGAACCTGGTGGAGATATTTCCCATCTAAACCATCATATTCTGCCCTGGTCCCTAGGCCAAGTCTTGTGCTCCAACCCCTCACCATCAGGCTTGTTTCCAATTTTCCCAACTGGGAGTGTATGGCCATCTCTTAATGCAAAATGCACATAGTCCGATTGAAGAATTTCTGTTGTTTTAACAAGTCCAACACTGTTCAGAAGCCCAGTGTCTCTTCTCAGATTAAGGGTAGACTCATAAAACAAAACAAAACAAAAAAAGGCAGCTCTAACTCCTTTGATACATAATGACGAAGTAGTGAAGACTCATTTCAGTAGAAGAATTCGGGATGGCATCAAGGAGTGGGATGGTAGCAAGGGACAGGGTCCTGTCCTGACTAGAAGAAGCAGGACTGAAAGCAAACCCTGTGAACAACAGACCCTGCAGCTCCATGACTGCCCTTCAAGGCTTGTGACATCACATGAGCTTCAGACAGGTCCAAGGAGCCCCGTTCTACAGCCCTTCGTCCTCTGGCCCCCCTCTCTCGTGGGTCTTTGCTTGCAGCATTACTTAGCAGACATTTTGAAGTGCTTGAGTCTTTAATATCCTGGGGCATCTCCATCAGACTGAAGGTCCACCCTCAGTACTTCACACCTTGACCTTTCCAAGCCTCTCTTTAGGGAATCTGATCCAGTTACCCATTGCCTTCCCTCGTTAGCTTCTGTTCTTGACCCTTGATGTAAGTCTCAGTGACCTTATTACCCTTGTGTTCTGCATCCCTAAAAATCAATTTCACATGGATGATGGCCAAACTCTTCAGCTAGCTCAAGATGCAGCCAGCCCCCCTTTTTATTTCAGCTGCAGTGGCTTCTCTGTGTCTGCTTGGCTGAGCCTAGGGAAACATTTCACCAGAGGCCACCTTCAAATAGGGTGTTCCTGCAGTGGCACTCTGTCCAGACCCCATCCCCTGCTTTATTTCCATGCACATTCATTCCTTTTAAATTGTAGATTTTCAGATGAATTTGCACTTTTAGGCCCTGGAGCCTTTGATGTGCTGAGTCTTGCCCTCAAGACTTTTATGTTGTCCTAGTCAAGGTGTGTGGCTTATTTAGGCTGGCACTGATCCCTTGACAATCACTGCCACCCATTTTTGCCTCCACGCCTTCCTTGCTGGCAACTTGAACTGTGCTCAAACTCCTTTTCTTGTCAAACTGCACATTTTTTTCATGTCTTCCTACTCTGCCTTCTGTTCCGAATTATTGCTGTAAATCTACTCAAATGCAGTGAGCAATGACCCTGCCACAGCCTGAATTCTATGCTGTCCAAAAGTTCCTTTCATAGCACAGTTCAGTTGATTCCTTTTGAATTCAGCCTCACTCAGAGTTTTAGGATGTAGCCTGGTCCTTTGCTGGAATATCAGAAGAAGAGTCTCCAGGATGCTTTCCCATCAGGTTCTTGTTCTCCCATGAAATCTCACGGGCCAAAGCTTCACTGTCCATATTTCCATTGGCATGCTGGTTTTCTGAACTCTCCATGGCCTGCCAAGCTCTGTTTCCAGCCTCCTAGGCAGTTGACAGCATACAGTGACAAACTTCAACATAAACCAGTTCCAGGCTCATGAATAACGTGGTTAAGTTTTTCACAACCGTGAGCCCACTTCTCTGCATTAATTTTCTGTTTTGGTTATTTTCTCATAGTCTTGACAAGTTGACTGGACAAAGCAACTGTGAGGGTTTACCTCACTCAGCTCATGGTTCTAGAAGTTTAATCCATCAGGACAGGGAAGCTATGGAAGGAGAAACAGCTTGATCTGTTTTTAGTAGGAGTTTCCAACACAGCTGTCTATATCTGGGCAGATCAGGAAGCATAGAGAGACAGGGCTAGAACCAGAAGGTGGCACAAGCTTCAAGGCCCACTCTTAGCAACTTGCCTCTCCTAAGTAGGCAATCCTAAAGGTTATGTGCCTCTCAAAACAATGTTGCCAGCTAAAGAGTGTAGTGTGTAATTGTATGCTCTACCCGCCTTTAGCTCTGGGAGTGGCCACTCTACCATTTCCCACCTGGCTTCCCTTGAATCCTTAAACAAAAGACACACACAGTTTGTTCCTTTTCAACTTGCCTTGGGACATAATTGCTGGGTACTACTTCCTCCTGCCTGGAAAAGTATGCCCTCAATAATATTTTTATCTCCACTCCTCCCACCTGCCCTAAACTTCAGTGGCTAGTCCCACCTTGCCCCGCCAAACATCCATGGCCACCCACCTGTAGTAGTGGCCATAGGCCCCGGCTTCTCCCAAGACCTCACATGGCTGCTGGCTTCTCCCTCCAAAGCATAAGAAACTCCTCCTCTCCTTCCTTGCATCTCCTTTTCCTTCTGGGACCAGAAGTCCTGCCTGTACCTTCTGCTCAGTCATTAGCCCACAGCTTTCTCTACTGACAGATCAAGAACCAATTGGGGAACAGGGCCTTAGCATCAGAAAACTGGTCCCTATAGGAAACTACTTGTTCAAATCTACAAGCCCATCAAAACCATAATGCTTAGTGCAACCTTTGGGTCACATCCTAGAATATCCATATTCAACTTGTTTGTTTCCAATTCTGAGTGAAGGTTCCTGTCAGTTTATACAGTTTGGTCATTGTTGTGGTAAGTCACTTCATCTTTCTGTCATGGCTTCTCAGATGGAAATACAGTGAACAATGTTTAAAAAAAAAAAGCTGAGCTCCAGAGTTTTAATTTAATTTTTGTATGACCACAGTACCCTGCATGGTATATTACCTAATAGTTTTGCCAAATGTTTTGCCACTGGAGAAGGTTAGGCACAGAGCACACACCATCTCTCTGTTATTCCTTGAAATGTCTGTGAACCTATAATCACCTCGATAATCATTTTGATTAAAAAACAACAACAACTTAAGTCCAATCCTTTCATCCCATACTGAGCACCTGGAAGTTTGGATGGTTCTTTACATCTTTAGAGGACAAGGAAGGTAGGGAAAGTCCAAAGTCTCCCACTAAAGGCCAAAAGAACTAATGATAACTACCACAGTGTTCTTGAACTAAAGGTCCTACAACCAGACAAAGGAGCCAGAGCTGACGTCTTACATGTGGTCCCTCTGGGAACCCGCTTTGGGCCTGCAAAGGATATCAATTGATTTTGTCTGTTCAACTACATTCTCACCTACAATGCTCTTTAACTGCTTCAGCAGTGACTACCAACCATACCGCCCTCCCTGGTGGGCTAAACAAGACATAGGCACAGGACTCACTAAGCACTATCTCCCTTCCCACAGACAGCTGTCATTGCCTCAAGATCGGCTGTACAAGGGGAGATCAGCACACCACTGTCTTTCATGGATTTCCTTTTCCTTCAGTCTAGCGGGACAATATTGCTGAGTTACAAGATGCTGAGCCTAGATAAGTCAGTGCCGGCTCTCACACACCTACAAGGAGAGACTCTACCAGTGAATGGCAATGCAGAGACCATGAGATGAGAGAGTAGGGAAAAGGACAGAGATAGAGAGAAAGCCTCTAAAGGCCTCTCTTTGGCCTCCAGTTATAGGATCTGGGGCATCTCTGCATCTGAGCCAGGTCATAAATTTCTGTCATTCATCCATGGCTTAGCCCTTTAGGAAGTAGGCCTATGACCTTATGCTGTCATTCTGAACTTGTAACCCTGACTGATTAGCCCCACTAAAAGCATCAAGTTCCTTCCCCAGGACCCTGTACTAAAAACAACATGTTTTTAACAGAGACAAACTTCAGTCCATAGATGATAAATGGAATAAGTCTGCAGAAGGGCCATGCTGGGCCACGATGCAGCAGCCTGCTCTCCTGTACACACAGATCCTGAGCTGAGATCTTTGCAGTCCCTCTGCTGAGGCAGCTGCCTCTTCCAAAAGATTAATATTGTTTACATGAGCTATTAGTCTCAATGCAGGGAAAGATGAGCCGGGCAGAGGGAAGGTTTGATGTAAACAGCTCCATCTCTATCTCAGGGTATGAGCTACCACTCTGGAAAGTTCAGGGGCAGCTTGCCAAAGTCCTCCTAAATATCCGGGTGTGTTATGCATGCCTATAACCCTCTATTTAGGAGGCTAAAGTTAGAAAGTCACAAGGTCAAGGCCAGCCTGGACTAAATAGCAAGACCCTTCCACAAAGAAAAGGCAATAACCGAAATCTTAGACGCTGTGGGAAAGGAGAGCATGGCCAAGGTCATTCCTGTGGGAAGCCGGGCTGATGAGCGTGAAGAACAGATGTAACGTAATGACGTTACAGCACACTTATGGAACCGGAATGACTGTGTTCCACACCTCCACTTGACCAACCTTTGAACATTCCGGAGCCAGAGGAGGAACAGTTGTGTTTCTTGAGCAGACAACCTAACTTCTACGGCCTTTGTACTTCACTTCCCTTCTCAAAGTAAGAATAACAAGAATGCTTAACTGTGGCAGAGTGAGGACCAGATCTGGTGACATGTGTAAACTCCTGACGGAGAGGGCAGGGTTGGTAGATGGCCCCTGTACTGTTACCATCATCAGTTAGCATTGATTGCTCACCCAGGCTATAGCGAAGATGCCAGAATAGCCGTGGAGGAGGCCAGAACTCACAACTCAGTGGGAATCTGGGCCAAGTGCTTAGCTAGGGTTCCTTGTAAGCTTTTAGAGGAAGTCAAGAGTGAGGGGGACCTTGATGGAGAGGTGGCGGAACTTCTCAGAGCTGAACGTCAACAGACACGAATAGGCAGACTTCGCCTGATGCTCTAACCACTTAGATTCATAGAGCAAGAAATCTGCCCGAGCTCTGAGGAAGCCAAGATCTGGGGTGTGTTAAGCACATGACCTTGGCCTTATGCCTATGTACGCAACTTGATCCTGGAGCCTGGGAGATCTCAACTTACTGAAGTGGGCAACCTACCATTTCCTCTTTCTTTCCAGAACTTCCAAGTCCAGGAAAACTATGACCCCAAGTCCCCTGACCGAGCTTGTTCTTCACAGTTGTCACTACCATTCTGGGCAGCCACAGCACAGCACAACCCTGACCTCAACGCCTGGTATCGAGAAAGGTTTTGACACACACATAAATAACCTGTCTGACATCGCTCTCATCCCACTTAACCTTGAGCTGTAGCCTCTACAACTGATAGTAAGTGACATGCTTGCCGATTTGATACCAACCAGCCATGGTTAATTAACCCGAAGAGGGATTCCACTCAGAGGCCTGCGCCACGGCTGAAATGCTGAATCAGCATATCCAGGACCACTTTTATATGGATTCCTCTCTATAGAAATTTTTTTTTTGTTTTTATTTAAGTGTAGGTATTTTTTTTAAGTAAATGGAAAATTTTTATCCTGTTACTGACCTCCTGTCAGCAGCAGCAGGAGGTGGCTTCAAATCTACCTAGAGAAACTACTCAGGTCGCATCTGCCCAGAAGAGGCTTTGGTTCGGATTCCTTTCAGCCTGGGAACCTCAGGGAATATTCCGAACCCTGGAGACAGAAACAATATAAGACGGTCATTTCTCTCTGAAACAACAATTTGTATTTTCATATGTTTGATACACAGCCTAATACTTGAATCAATAGGCCAATGGAGATTTGCCCGGTGCAAGTTTAATAAGGAAAAGAGTTTTGGTTTTTTTTTTTTTTTCTTTTTTAAAGATGTGCAAAGCTAGCAGTATTACCTGCAGGTGTGCTCGGTGGTGGGGGCAGGGCACGCCGGCTCGTCTGCTTTCCCCCCAGTGTAATGAAGCAGAAGCTGAAGCTGAGTTGATTACAATCATATAGAAATGGGAGCTCCTGGCTGGTTTCCCCCTCTCCCTCGCCCCTCCTACCCCTGCCCAATCAATACAATGGGTTTCATCTTCTCTGATGAAAACTCAACTTCCTGGCAGTTTTTGCAATCTGAGGATTTCAAATCTGGCCTGGCTTTGCAGCCAGGCAAATGGGCTCCCAAATTGCTGTATAGTTTGGGAATCCAACGCAAAGTCTCGTTGCAGAAGGCGGGTGGCAAATAGATTTACTTTCTATCTATATAATGGAAAAGTCTGGCACGGCTAAGGGTCCAGAGACACAGCTCAGCCAGTTAGGGTCTTGCTCTGGCAGAAGCCATGGTGTGTGTGGCCCTGGCCAGTCCCGGGATTCTGCAGCTGCCTAGATCTTCAAGTTCCACTTAAGGCAAAGGACCCAGCTTCTTTTTAAAAGAGTAATGAGTTCCGGAAGTTTTCACATCAATGTTCTGAAAGGAGCAACAGGCTATATTCGCTTGCTAAATATTCTGAGTATCAACTGTGTGCTCAGCACTGTCCTGGGTCCTGGGGGACTCAGCTTCTATTCTCGTGAGAAGCAGCAGCAGAAAATGAGCAAATAAACACAAAATCACACAATAAAGAGCGACTGGAGAAGTTTCTGAAGGACTGTTAGAGATCAAACTTGTATTTAAGCAAAAAAGGGGGCAGGGCTCCACATAACTGAAGAGACAGCTCCATTATGTAGAGATTTTAGGGGGTCATAGGGTGGCGGGCGGGGAACCCTTCCAAAGCAGAGGAAACTACAAATACTAAGGCCTGTAGGTGAAGTGAATTTCGTTAGAAGACTAGAGAAGACAGTGTGTTGGCCCCGAGGGCAGCGAGTATGGGATGAAATGGGTTAAGAATTGTTCTTGGTGAGTGTGCTACAGAAGTTCATAGTTTGGAAATAAGACACTGGTAGAAGCATTTGCTGATTTGTGTTTTGAAGATTGTTCTGGCCATTGCTAGAACTGTCTAGAAGATGCTCAGGAAGCCATGTTGTAGCCCAGGCAAGATGGCCAACCACTGAAAGGGGGTGGGGCAGAGAGCTTTGTAAAGTGTATGGATCTAGGACACATGGATCATGTGTCAGCAAAGGGAGAGAGAGAGAGTGGGTTTCCACTTGGGAGGTTGACTGGCTTGGATGGGTGTCCAACCCTCAGGTAAGGAACGTAGGAAAGGAATCGAGCCCTTTGTTGTTGGATGTTGAATGTTTAAGACTCTGCGTGACACCCGGGAGAAACATCAGGGAACATTTAGCAGAAGATCCAAGAACTTGGTGTAGAGCCCTAAGTTCTTGGGAGCCTCTTCCAACAACTGTGATCTATGAACCCCTCTTCCATCTGGCCAGCACTCACTTGCTCAGCATCCCCCAAGGGCCTGCAGCACCCTATGAGACCCGGGCCAGGGTTCAGTCACACAGTAATGTGAACCAGTGTCAAGGTGACCTGCTGTGCAGGTCAGGCTGGTGGGTCCTGGTTCTTTGGCATGTGTTAAGAACATCTAAATTCAGTTTCTAGCTAAACGGCATCCCGGTAGGCATGCACAATCCTAGTTTAGTAAGGGGGACACTCAGTCAGCTGCTCCTCAGGGGAAATTGCCAAACTTTGCCACTAAGTGGTAAATCTGGCTGCAAACATCCAGCAGCTTTTAAAGGTACCTTGGAGTCTGCAGCGGGATGGCAGTGCCCCTCAAGGGCTTCACTCCTTGCCAGCCCCTAGCCAGCCCTAGCCAGTGTCTCAGGGGAGGGCAATGAGGGCAGAGGTTACTTTCTATCAGAGACAAATTATCTCACGTTGCCAAGGATCTGAGAGGTGGCTCTTGGTTAAGATCTATTACCCCCCTGAGACTCTCAGAGCTATACACAATACCCACAAGCTTTATTGATGGACTCTCTTACCTGACCAGAAAAACAAAACAAAACAAAATGAGACATTCTACCTCCTTCCCAGATGAAAAGAGGAAAGTCTGTCCTCAGAATTGCCTCTCTGGCTCCCTAGGCAGGCTGGTCTTGTCATCTCCTACCCTCCCAGTCAGCTGCTTGCTGCTCCACCCCCAGCCTGCCTCTAATCCTCTCCTCCTGGCTGTCAGGCCTCTCAGCTCTCTCCAGTCACCAGAGCTTTAATTTGGGCTAATCTTCACTCCTGACTCAGGTGGGTGTGGTGATGATAAATCAAAATGAGGGCACAAGCTGTCAGTAATGAAACAGGAGAGCCTTGACAGGCTAATCAACTTTATTAGCCTCGCGTCTCAGGCGAGTCTCCAGCAGCTTTTCCCCTTCTTCTGTGCTTCGCTGAGGTCTTTACATATCCCCAGTAAAGGAGACAGATGCAGCCATACTGGGATAAACAAGCTGGGTGGCCCAGAGCTCGGCCATTAGGCTCTGGTGGGGGTAGATAGAAGGCAGAGACTCTCCCACACACAATCTGAGGGTCTGCTCTGTAGGCAGTTCAAGGTTGGGGGTGGGGAGAAGGAGACAGGTTGGAAAAGAGAGGGGAGAGGGAGAGAGAGAGAGAGGCTAGGGTGGGTGGAGGGGGAGGAGAGTGCCATTGCTTGCTTCCTTGTGACATCATAGCTCTTGCTTCTAGACTTGGCTGGCAAGTCCCTGGCCACACTATGCACCCTGGAGTCTCAGTCCTGTGTTCTCAGACCTGTCTTTCTTTTTCTCTAGAAGCAGGACTCTGCTTCTGGCAGCCAAAGCAGTGTGGACTTTAAAAGTTCTAGGCTATGCGGTTTTATAATCGACACGTGCCACTCTGTCTGCAGCCAGAATTTTCCCTGAACCTCACCAAGGAGCCCTTTCCATTTTCTCCGAAGGAAACTGGCATCTTAAGAGCATTGCCCTGGGAAGAGGCCACCAAGCTTATGAACACTAACTCAAACATTATGCTAATTTTTATGACTTTCATAGTTCTCACCTTTTAAAGTTTTCTTATTTGCCACTGATGCCTTCCTCCTCCTCCTCCTCCTTCTTCTCCTCTTCCTCCTCCTCCTCCTCCTCTTCTTCTTCTTCCTCCTCCTCCTCCTCTTCTCCTCCTCTCCTCCTCCTCTTCTTCTTCTTTTTCTTCTTCTTCTTCCTCCTCTTCTTCTTCTTCTTCTTCTTCTTCTTCTTCTTCTTCTTCTTCTTCTTCTTCTTCTTCTTCTTCTTCTTCTTCTTCTTCTTCTTCTCCTTCTCCTTCTTCTTTTTTTCTTCTTCTTCTCCTTCTTCTTCTTCTCCTCTTCTCCTCCTCCTTCTCTTCCTCCTCCTCCCCTCCCTTCCCCTCCCCCTCTTCCTCCTCCTCTTCCTCCTCTTCCTTCTTCTCCTCCCCTCCCTCTTCTTCTGTTAAATTCACTCTGCCTTAGTTTATAACTGTGTAACAGTGAGCAATGAACTGACAAAAACATCCTAGGATTTATTCTGGCTCAAGGTCTCAAAGGGTTTTAGGGCAAAACATCCAAGTTCCTGGAGGAAGGAGTGTGCGGTAGAGGTTGTTCTGTTCGTATCACCATAGGTTAGAGAGCAGAGGACTATGGGATCCAGAGGCCTACCTTGTGATGCCCGTCCACCAGCCACACCTTCTTAAAGGCCCCAAAGCCTGGGACCACTGTTCAAACAGGAGCCTGTGGCAGACACTTCAGGCTCAAGCATAACATGTAGGCCTAACTGGAGATTGTTGTTGTTTTGAGAGGATTCTAGTTGTCTCTGCTTCCCCACAGAGCCCATCTACACGTGGGTTCACAGCTAGGCCATAGACAGTGGAGGGGCGCTGGGGAAGGAGCAGACAGCTGCAGCACCCGGTGGTAGCCTGGGCTAAAAGTTTGACTCTGGCCAAAAAATGAGTCCTGATTTGCAGACAGGAGCCGCTCTGCCCTCTCTCCAGAACTGCAGAACTGACACTCTCGGTTCCCGCCGGTCCTCAGTTTGGGCTGCAGCCAAATGAGCTCCCTGTACTTTCTTTGTTTATCAGCTGTATTACCAAGATGGCAAGAGCCACCCACTCAATAAAGCAAAGCAAACTCCCACAAACTCACGAACAGCTCTGCGTGTCCGGGGCTCTGATTTTATTTCCTAATTAACAAGTCGTTCGCAGCCAGTCCGATGATTTGCTTGTCATCTTATTTGGATTTGTGGGCAAACAAATCATCCCCAGGCTTTGGGCAATGGCTCCACTGAGGGGAGGAGGGAGACCTGGGATGTTCTCA